>NW_017199963.1:0-7158 GCF_001704415.2 Capra hircus
GGCAAGGGTAGACAGACTGTGCAACAGACTGCTCCTTCCCAGCGAGCATGGGGCCCTCTCTACGGCCCAGGGCTCCAGGAAATTGTCCCTGAAAAATGACCTCCAAGAAGTGCTTTTCCAACTGGCTGAGACGTGGAGTTCTCAGGATGCAGGAAAGCGAGTGTCCTTCGGGGAAGCAAAGGCAGTCACCTGTTATCATGACTTACTAGAATAGTAGGTACCTTCTCCGGTTGGGAGAGGCCTTCCTACCTGATCTGAAAAGAAATGAAGTAGCTCGCTGATTTGAGAAATAATTCCAGACTTGGGTTTCAACCAGTATAGAATCCGACAATGGCCCTGTCTTTGTAGCCGCGTTAATTAACAGGTATGTGAAGCTCTAAATATCAGTGGAAATTACATACAGCATATAGGCCCCAGTGTTCTGGAATGGTGGAAAGAAACAAACAACTCTTGAAGAGACACTTTCAAATGGATCATAGAGACTGACTGTACATGGATGGGCTTGCTTCCGGCAGACTTACTCATATTACGGGTTACCGCACGTTCCACAGTTGTTGTCCTTATGAAATTTTCTATGGGAGACCCCCTCCCACAGTGAGGGCAGGTGTTAGCAGATTTGCCACAAGTAAGGGGGTGGGATTTCACAGCAGATGGAACAATTAGGTAAGGTAATAAATCAGGTAACTAAGTTTGTATAAAAAAGAATATCATTCCCCCTTGAGGAACAGATTCATGAATTTGTGCTCAGTGATCAGGTGTGGCTCAATGACTGGAAACACAATTCCTTGGCCTGACATCGGAAAGGTCCTTATACTGTTGTTTTAGCCACAATTCTGAAAGAGATGGGAATACCAGACCACCTAACCTGCCTCTGAGAATCTGGATGAAGGTCAGGAAGCAACAGTTAGAGCAGGACATGGAACAACAGACTGGTTCCAAAAAGGAAAAGGAGTATGTCAAGGCTGTATATTGTCACCCTGTTTTATTTAACTTCTATGCAGAGTACATCATGAAAAATGCTGGGATGGAAGATACATAAGCTGGAATCAAGATTGCCGTAGAAATATCAATCAACTTAGATATGCAGATGACACACCATTATGGCAGAATGTGAAGAGGAACGGGTATGTCGGGGAACTTCTTGAGTTGCAGCAAGGGTGTGAAGGACCCTTTGGAAGTTCCAGAGGTTAGGTGTGGTTAGTCTCGAGATGCCTCAGCGGAAATGGGCCTCATGTCGCCTGGAATGGAGAGGCTCCTGGATATTCCCGAGTTTCAGCAGGTGCTCTCGAGTTACGACGGGGATTCAGGGACCGCTCTGGTGGCCGCAGGAAAGGCCAGTTATCATGCGTGTTGCTAGGGGCCTCTCGTGATTCCTCTCCGTCGATGCCGGGGCCTAAGACCTTGTGTGGAGTCGGGGCGGAAGCTGAGGATTCCTCTCCAGTGCTGACATGGATTTTGGGGTACTTCTGGAGTCTCCACAAAGGAGTCAGGCCTCGTCTCGAGTGGGGGCATGAGCGTGCCCTTTCCTCCCATGCTGTAGCAGCAGTGTCACGCTTCCCCTTGCGTGGACCAAGGGATCTGTGGCTTTCCTCGAGTCTTTCCACGAGGCTTTCCCACAGGGCTGTCCCACGTGTCACGGTGGTGTGAGTCGATCCTCGGCGTGAAAGCCGAGGCAGTGCAGGGAAAACAGGTTCCTGTGGAACGGACTGAAATATCTGGGGAGTCTTGGAATGGTGGCACGACCTGCAGTTCCTCTCCCTTTCCTTTGGAGAGCGCCTCCTCTTGAGATGCGATGGGAATGCCGGGAATTCTTTCCCGACCAAGCAGGGAAAGGATCCGTCCTCTCGAGCTACGAGCCGGAAACGGAGCTCCTCTGGATGTGGCCGGGACCCTCGTGCTTCCTCTTGAGTGGAGACGGGTATGTCGGGGAACTTCTTGAGTTGCAGCATGGCTGTGAAAGACTCTTTGGAAGTTCCAGAGGTCAAGTGTGATTAGCCTCGAGACACCTCAGTGGAAAGGGGCCTCATCTCGCCTGCAGGGGAGAACTCCTGGATTTTACCGAGTTGTGGCAGGTGCTCTTGACTTACGACGGGGACGTCATGGACCCGCTCTGGTGACCTCAGGAAAGGCCAGTCCCCATGCGAGTTGCTAGAGGGCCTGTCGCTGGTCCTCTCCCGTCGATGCCAGGGCCTAAGACCTTGTGTGGATCGGGCCGGAACCTGAGGATTCCTCTCCAGGGCTGACATGCATCTTGGGGTACTTCTGGAGTCTCCCAGGGGAGTCAGTCCTCGTCTCGAGTGGGGCATGCACGTGCGCTTTCCTCCCGAGCTGTAGCAGCAGTGTCACGCTTCCCGTCGCGTGGATCAAGGGATCTGTGGCTTTCCTCGAGGCTGTCCCACGAGGCTTTCCACAGGGCTCTCCCACGTGCCACCGTGGTGTGAGTCGATCCTCGGCATGAAAGTCGAAGCAGTGCAGGGAAAACAGGATCCTCTGGAATGGACGGAGACATCTGGGGGCTCTTGGAATGGTGGCACGACCCATGAGTTCCTCTCGCCTTTCCTGTGCAGCGCGCCTCCTCTTGAGATGCGTCGGAAACGTCGGGAATTCTTTCCCGAGGAAGCAGGGAAGGATCCCTTATCTCGAGCTTGGAGGCGGAAACGGAGCTCCTCTGGAGGAGGCCGGACCCTCGTGCTTCCTCTGGAGTGGAGACGGGTATATCGGGGAACCTCCTGAGTTGTAGCAAGGGTGTGTAGGACCCTTTGGAAGTTCCAGAGTTTAGGTGTGATTACTCTCGAGACGCCGCAGAGAAAATGGGCCTCATCTCGACTGGAGCAGAGAACCTCCTGGATTTTCTCGAGTTGTGGCAGGTGCTCTCGACATACGACCGTGACCTCAGGGACAGTGTAGCAGATGTGTCACGCTTCCCTCGCGGGGATCAAGGGATCTGTGGCTTTCCCACGAGGCTTTCCCACAGGGCTGTCCCACGTGCCACCATGGTGTGAGTGGATCCTCGGCGTGAAAGTCGAGGCATTGCGGGGAAAACAGGTTCCTCTGAAATGGACTGAGATATCTGGGGGACTCTTGGAATGGTGGCACGACCCTGGAGTTCCTCTCGCCTTTCCTATTGAGAGCCCTTGCTCTTGAGAGGCCACGGGAAACGCTGAAAAATCTTTCCTGACTAAGCAGGATAGGATCCCTCATCTCGAGCTACCAGGCGGAAACGGGGGTTCCTCTGGATGTGGCGGGACCCTCGTGCTTCCTCTCGAGTGGACGGGTATGTCGGGGAACTTCTTGAGTTGCAGCAAGGACCCTTTTGAATTTCCAGAGTTTAGGTGTGATGAGCCTCCAGACGCCTCAGAGGAAATGGGCCTCATCTCGCCTGGAGCGGAGAACCTCCTGGATTTTCTAGAGTTGGGGCAGGGTCTCTCGAGTTACGACGGGGACCTCAGGGACCCGCTCTGGTGGCCTCAGGAAAGGCCAGTGCCCATGGGAGTTGCAAGGGGGCCTTTCGGGATTCCTCTCCCGTCGATGTCGGGGCCTAAGACCTTGTGTGGAGTCGGGGCTGGAACCTGAGGATTCCTCTCCAGTGCTGACATGGATCTTGGGGTACTTCTGGAGTCTCTCCTGGGGAGTCAGTGCTCATCTCGTGTGGGGGCATGCACGTGAGCTTTCCTCACGAACTGTAGCGGCAGTGTCACACTTCCCGTCGCGGGGATCAAGGGATCTGTGGCTTTCCCTCGAGGCTTTCCGACGAGGCTTTCCCACAGGGCTGTCCCACGTGGGACATGCCATGGTGGAGTGAGTGGATCCTCGGGCGTGAAAGTAGAGGCAGTGCAGGGAAAACAAGTTCCCTCTGGAATGGACTGAGACATCTGGGGGGTCCCTTGGAATTGTGGCACGACACTGGGGTTTCTCTCGCCTTTCCTGTTGAGAGCGCCTCTTCTTGAGATGCGACAGGAAACCGGGAATTCTTTCCAGACGAAGCAGGAAAAGAATCCCTAATCTCAAGCTACGAGGTGGAAACCAGGCTCCTCTGGATGTGGGCGGGACCCTCGTGCTTCCTCTCGAGTGGAGACTGGTATGTCGGGGAACTTCTTGAGTTGCAGCAAGCGTGTGAAGGACCCTTTGGAAGTTCCAGAGGTTAGGTGTGATTAGCCTCGAGACGCCTCAGCGGAAATGGGCCTCATCTAGCCTGGAGGGGAGAACCTCCTGGATGTTCTCGAGTTGCTGCAGGTGCTCTCGACTTAAGACGGGGACCTCAGGGACCTGCTCTTGTGGCCTCAGGAAAGGCCAGTCCCCATGCGAGTAGCTCGGGGCCTCTTGGGATTCCTCTCCCTTCGATGCCGGGGCTAAGACCTTGTGTGGAGTCGGTGCTGGAACCTGAGGATTCTACTCCAGTGCTGACATGGATCTTAGGGTACTTCTGGAGTCTCCCCAGGGGAGTCAGTCCTCTCTCAGTGGGGGCATGCACGTGCGCTTTCCTCCCGCGTTGTAGCAGCAGTGTCACCCTCCCGTCGCGTGGATCATGGGATCAGTGGCTTTCCCTCGAGGCTTTCCACGAGGCTTTCCCACAGGGCTCTCCCACGTGCCACCATGGTGTGAGTCGATCCTCGCTTGAAAGTCGAGGCAGTGCAGGGAAAACAGTTTCCTGGAATGGACTGAGACATCTGGGGCACTCTGGAATGGTGCCACGACCTGGAGTTCCTCTCGCCTTTCTGCGGAGAGCGCCTCTCTTGAGATGCGAGGGAAACCCGGGAATTCTTTCCCGACCACGCAGGGAAAGGATCCCCTCCTCTCGAGCTATGAGGGGAAACGGGGCTCCTCTGGATGTGGGCGGGACTTGTGCTTCCTCTCGAGTGGAGACGGGTATGTCGGGAACTTCTTCAGTTGGAGCAAGGGTGTTAAGGACCCTTTGAAGGTTACAGAGGTTAGGTGTGATTAGCCTCAGGACGCCTCAGGGGAAATGGGCCTCATCTCGCCTGGAGGGGAGATCCTCCTGGATTTTCTCGAGTTGCGGCAGGTGCTCTCGACTTATGACGGGGACCTCAGGACCCGCTCTGGTGGCCTCAGGAATGTCCAGTGCCCATGCGAGGTGCTCGGGGGGCCTCTCGGTATTCCTCTCCCGTTGATGCTGGGGCCTAAGACCTTGTGTGGAGTCAGTGCCGGAACCTGAGGTTTCCACTCCAGTGTTGACATGGATCTTAGGGTACTTCTGAAGTCTCCCCAGGGGAGTCAGTCCTCGTCTCGAGTGGGGGCATGCACTTGTGCTTTCCTCCCGAACTGTAGCAGCAGTGTCATGCTTCCCGTCGAGTGGATCAATGGATCAGTGCTTTCCCTCGATGCTTTCCCACGAGGCTTTCCCACGAGGCTTTCCCACAGGGCTGTGCCACGTGCCACCGTGGTGTGAGTTGATCCTCGGCTTGAAACTGGAGGCAGTGCAGGGAAAACAGGTTTCCCTGGAATGGACTGAGACATCTGTAGGACTCTGGGAATGGTGGCACGACCCGGGAGTTCCTCTCACCTTTCCTGTGGAGAGCGCCTCCTCTTTAGATGCGACGGGAATGCCAGGAATTCTTTCCCGACCACGCAGGGAAAGGATCCCTCCTCTCGAGCTATGAGGCGGAAACGGGGCTCCTCTGGATGTGGGCGGACTCTCGTGCTTCCTCTCGAGTGGAGACGGATATGTCGGGGAACTTCTTGAGTTGCAGCAAGGGTGTGAAGGACTCTTTGGAAGTTCCAGAGCTTAGGTGTGATTAGCCTTGAGACACCTCAGAGGAAATGGGTCTCAACTCGCCTGGAGGGGAGAACCTCCTGATTTTCTCGAGTTGCGGCAGGTGCTCTCGACTTACTATGGGGACCTTAGGGACCCGCTCTGGTGGCCTCAGGAAATGCCAGTCCCCATGCGAGTTACTCGGGGGCCACCTGGGATTCCTCTCCCGTCGATGCCGGGCCCTAAGACCTTGTGTGGATTCGGTGCCGGAAACTGAGGATTCCTCTCCAGTGCTGACATGTATCCTGGGGTACTTCTGGAGTCTCCTCAGGGGAGTCAGTCCTCGTCTCAAGTGGGGGATGCACGTACGCTTTCCTCCCGAGCTGTAGCAGCAGTGTCCCGCATCCTTTCGCGTGGATCAAGGGATCAGTGGCTTTCCCTCGAGGCTTTCCCACTAGGCTTTCCCACGAGGCTTTCCCACATGGCTGTCCACGTGCCACCATGGTGTTAGTCAATCCTCGGCTTGAAAGTGGAGGCAGTGCAGGGAAAACAGTTTTCCCTGGAGTGGACGAGACATCTGGGGGACTCTGCGAATGGTGGCACGTCCCTGGAGTTCCTCTCGGCCTTTCTGGTGGAGAGCGCCTCCTCTTGAGATTCGACCGGACTGCCGGGAATTCTTTCCCCACCACGCAGGGAAACGATCCCTCCTACGAGCTAGGAGGCGGAAACGGGGCTCCTCTGGATCTGGGCGGGACTCTCGTGCTTCCTCTCGAGTGGAGTCGGGTATGTCGGGGAACTTGTTGAGTTGCAGCAAGGGTGTGAAGTACCCTTTGAAAGTTCCAGAGGTTAGGTATGATTAGCATCCAGACGCCTCAGCGGAAATTGGCCTCATCTCGCTTGGAGGGGAGAACCTCCCTGGATTTTCTCGAGGTGCGGCAGGTGCTCTCGACTTACCACGGGGACCTAAGGGACCCGCTCTGGTGGCCTCACGAAATGCCAGTCACCATTCGAGTTGCTCAGGGGCCTCTCGGATTTCTCTCCCGTCAATGCCGGCGACTACGACCTTGTGTAAAGTCGGTGCCAGAACCTGAGGATTCCTCTCCAGTGCTGACATGGATCTTGGGGTACTTCTGGAGTCTCCCCAGGGGAGTCAGTCCTCGTCTCGAGTGGGGCATGCACCTGTGCTTTCCTTCCGAGCAGTAGCAGCAGTGTCATGCTTCCCTTCGCGAGGATCAAGGGATCAGTGGCCTTCCTCAAGGCTTTCCCACGAGGCTTTCCCAGGAGGCTTTCGCACAGGGCTGTCCCACGTGCCACGTGGTGTGAGTCGATACTCGGCTTGAAAGTCGAGGCAGTGAATGGACTGAGACATCTTGGGCACTCTGGGAATGGTGCACAAACCTGGATTTCCTCTCGCCTTCCTGTGCAGAGCCGCCTCCTCTTGAGATGCG
>NW_017199964.1:0-7157 GCF_001704415.2 Capra hircus
TGCCTAGAAAGTGTGTGACAGACGTAGGTTCCCCGCACTCTCCTCCCCAGCAGAGACATGTGCAGGTGGTTGGGCCTGATCCTGCGTGTCTGGGTTCCTGCCCACAGCCCCAACTCAGGGGAAGCAGCCCCTGAGGCAAGACCTGCTGGAGGAGCCCTGCGCGCCCGCCTGATAGGCGAGAGCACAGCCAGCAGGAGCGAGCCTCCTCGGGGGAAGAGGAGGCAGCCCAGCCCCGTCAAGAGAAAGCCCTGCTTGCACGGAGCTAAGTGCGCCTCCAGTACGGCAGAGCTCTAGCTCTGCTCAGAGCCCGATCTGGCAGAGTTCCTGGCGCGAGGCTGCTCTGCCGGGGGCTAGCCTTGCCCAGACTTGCCTTGCTTTTAGGCTGCCTCCCCAGGAAGGAGCAGGCAGCAGGAGCCTGGGAGACGCCACTGGCCTTTCTTGCCTCAGCTCCAATCCTGCCTTGCCTTTGCACATAGGTGCCCAGGCCTCCTTAAGGAGGGCTTAGGGGTGGTGGGTTGCACACTGCCAAGGGCTTCAGCAGTGAGAGCTCTGTCAGAGGGAAGGGAAGGCAACTGCAGGGCTCCTCCAGCGGTTGCTTGGCCGCCCAGAATCAGCGCCGCACCGAGAGCACCAGGCTCCCAGGGCCCCTGGCTGGGGTTTTCAGCCCCGCACACACGGAGGCTGATTCCTTGGGTGCCCAGAAAGTGTATGACAGACGTAGGTTCCCTAGCACTCTCCTCCCAGCAGAGACATGTGCAGGTGTTTGGGCCTGATCCTGCGTGTCTGGGTTCCTGCCACAGCCCCAACTCAGGGGAAGCAGCCCCTGAGGCAAGACCTGCTGGAGGAGCCCTGCGCCCCGCCTGATAGGCGAGTGCACAGCCAGCAGGGAAGCGAGCCTCCTCGGGGAAGAGGAGGCAGCAAGTCCCCGTCAAGCTGAAATCCTGCTTACACGAAGCTAAGTGCGACTCCAGTACGGCAGATCTCTAGCTCTGTTCAGAGGCCCGATCTGGCAGAGTTCCTGGCACCAAGATGCTCTGCCATAGCGAGCCTTGCGCAGACTTGCCTTGCTTTAGGCTCCCTCCCAGGAAGGAGCAGGCTGTGTGAGGCTCGGAAACGCCACTGGCCCTTCCTGGCTTCAGCTCTACCCCTGCCTTGCCTTTGCACTTAGGTCCCAAGCGTCCTTGAGGAGGGCTTAGGGCTGGTGGTTGCACACTGCAAGGGCTCCAGCAGTGAAGCTCTGTCAGAGGAAGCGAAGGCAACAGTAGGGCCCTTCAGCGGTTCCTTGGCCGCCCAGACAAGCGCGCACGGAGAGCACCAGGTTCAAGGCCCCTGGCTGGGTTTGCAGCCCCACACTCCCAGAGGCTGACTCCGTGGGTGCCTAGAAAGTGTAGTGAGAGACGTAGGTTCCCTAGCACTCTCCTCCCCAGCAGAGACATGTGCAGGTGGTTGGGGCCTGATCCTGCGTGTCTGGGTTCCGGCCCACAGCCTCCAACTCAGGGGAAGCAGCCCCTGAGGCAAGACCTGCTGGAGGAGCCCTGCGCGCCCGCCTGATAGGCGAGTGCACAGCCAGCAGGGAAGCGAGCCTCCTCGGGAGAAGAGGAGGCAGCCAAGTCCCCGTCAAGCTGAAAGCCCTGCTTGCACGAAGCTAAGTGCGCCTCCAGTACGGCAGAGCTCTAGCTCTGCTCAGAGCCCGATCTGGCAGAGTTCCTGGCGCCAAGCTGCTCTGCCGTAGGCTCGCCTTGGCCAGACTTGCCTTGCTTTAGGCTCCCTCCCAGGAAGGAGCAGGCTGGCGAGGCCTGGAGAACGCCACTGGCGCCTTCCTTGCCTCAGCTCCAATCCCTGCCTTGCCTTTGCACTTAGGTGCCAGGCGTCCTTGAGGAGGGCTTAGGGGCTGGTGGGTTGCACACTGCCAAGGGCTTCAGCAGTGAGAACTCTGTCAGAGGGAAGGGAAGGGCAACTGCAGGGCTCCTCCAGCGGTTTCTAGGCCGCCTAGAATCAGCGCCGCACCGGAGAGCACCAGGCTCCCAGGGCCCCTGGCTGGGTTTTCAGCCCCGCACACACGGAGGCTGATTCCTTGGGTGCCCAGAAAGTGTATGACAGACGTAGGTTCCCTAGCACTCTCCTCCCCAGCAGAGACATGTGCAGGTGGTTGGGGCCTGATCCTGCGTGTCTGGGTTCCTGCCCACAGCCCCAACTCAGGGGAAGCAGCCCCTGAGGCAAGACCTGCTGGAGGAGCCCTGCGCCCCCGCCTGATAGGCGAGTGCACAGCCAGCAGGGAAGCGAGCCTCCTCGGGGGAAGAGGAGGCAGCCCAGCCCCGTCAAGTTGAAAGCCCTGCTTGCACGGAGCTAAGTGCGCCTCCAGTACGGCAGAGCTCTAGCTCTGCTCAGAGCCCCGATCTGGCCAGAGTTCCTGGCGCCGAGGCTGCTCTGCCGGGGGCTAGCCTTGCCCAGACTTGCCTTGCTTTTAGGCTGCCTCTCCAGGAAGGAGCAGGCAGCAGGAGCCTGGGAGTCGCCACTGGCGCCTTTCTTGCCTCAGCTCCAATCCTGCCTTGCCTTTGCACTTAGGTCCCAGTCCTCCTTAAGGAGAGCTTAGGGGCTGGTGGGTTGCACACTGCCAAGGGCTCCAGCAGTGAGAATTCTGTCAGAGGGAAGGGAAGGGCAACTGCAGGGCTCCTCCAGCGGTTGCTTGGCCGCCCAGATTCAGCGCCACACGGAGAGCACCAGGCTCCCAGGGCCCCTGGCTGGGGTTTTCAGCCCCGCACACACGGAGGCTGATTCCTTGGGTGCCCAGAAAGTGTATGACAGACGTAGGTTCCCTAGCACTCTCCTCCCCAGCAGAGACATGTGCAGGTGTTTGGGGCCTGATCCTGCGTGTCTGGGTTCCTGCCCACAGCCCCAACTCAGGGGAAGCAGCCCCTGAGGCAAGACCTGCTGGAGGAGCCCTGCGCCCCCGCCTGATAGGCGAGTGCACAGCCAGCAGGGAAGCGAGCCTCCTCGGGGGAAGAGGAGGCAGCAAGTCCCCGTCAAGCTGAAATCCCTGCTTACACGAAGCTAAGTGCGACTCCAGTACGGCAGATCTCTAGCTCTGTTCAGAGGCCCGATCTGGCAGAGTTCCTGGCACCAAGATGCTCTGCCATAGGCGAGCCTTGCGCAGACTTGCCTTGCTTTAAGGCTCCCTCCCCAGGAAGGAGCAGGCTGTGTGAGGCTCGGAAACGCCACTGGCGCCTTCCTGGCTTCAGCTCTACCCCTGCCTTGCCTTTGCACTTAGGTCCCAAGCGTCCTTGAGGAGGGCTTAGGGGCTGGTGGGTTGCACACTGCCAAGGGCTCCAGCAGTGAAAGCTCTGTCAGAGGGAAGCGAAGGGCAACAGCAGGGCTCCTTCAGCGGTTCCTTGGCCGCCCAGACAAAGCTCCGCACGGAGAGCACCAGGTTCCAAGGGCCCCTGGCTGGGTTTTGCATCCCCACACTCCCAGAGGCTGACTCCGTGGGTGCCTAGAAAGTGTGTGAGAGACGTAGGTTCCCTAGCACTCTCCTCCCCAGCAGAGACATGTGCAGGTGGTTGGGGCCTTATCCTGCGTGTCTGGGTTCCCGCCCACAGCCTCAACTCAGGGGAAGCAGCCCCTGAGGCAAGACCTGCTGGAGGAGCCCTGCGCGCCCGCCTGATAGGCGAGAGCACAGCCAGCAGGTGTAGCGAGCCTCCTCGGGAGAAGAGGAGGCAGCCGAGCCCAGTCAAGAGGAAAGCCCTGCTTGCACGGAGCTAAGTGCGCCTCCAGTACGGCAGAGCTCTAGCTCTGCTCAGAGCCCCGATCTGGCAGAGTTTCTGGCGCGAGGCTGCTCGGCCGGGGCTCGCCTTGCCCAGACTTGCCTTGCTTTTAGGCTCCCTCCCCAGGAAGGAGCTGTCTGAGCGAGCCTGGGAGACGCCACTGGTGCCTTCCTTGCCTCAGCTCCAATCCTGCCTTGCCTTTGCACATAGGTGCCAGGCGTGGTTGGGGAGGGCTTAGGGGTGGTGGGTTGCACACTGCCAAGGGCTTCAGCAGTGAGAGCTCTGTCAGAGGGAAGGGAAGGGCAACTGCAGGGCTCCTCCAGCGGTTTCTAGGCCGCCTAGAATCAGCGCCGCACCGAGAGCACCAGGCTCCCAGGGCCCCTGGCTGGGGTTTTCAGCCCCGCACACACGGAGGCTGATTCCTTGGGTGCCCAGAAAGTGTATGACAGACGTAGGTTCCCTAGCACTCTCCTCCCCAGCAGAGACATGTGCAGGTGGTTGGGGCCTGATCCTGCGTGTCTGGGTTCCTGCCCACAGCCCCAACTCAGGGGAAGCAGCCCCTGAGGCAAGACCTGCTGGAGGAGCCCTGCGCCCCCGCCTGATAGGCGAGTGCACAGCCAGCAGGGAAGCGAGCCTCCTCGGGGGAAGAGGAGGCAGCCCAGCCCCGTCAAGTTGAAAGCCCTGCTTGCACGGAGCTAAGTGCGCCTCCAGTACGGCAGAGCTCTAGCTCTGCTCAGAGCCCCGATCTGGCAGAGTTCCTGGCGCGAGGCTGCTCTGCCGGGGGCTAGCCTTGCCCAGACTTGCCTTGCTTTTAGGCTGCCTCTCCAGGAAGGAGCAGGCAGCAGGAGCCTGGGAGTCGCCACTGGCGCCTTTCTTGCCTCAGCTCCAATCCTGCCTTGCCTTTGCACTTAGGTCCCAGTCCTCCTTAAGGAGAGCTTAGGGGCTGGTGGGTTGCACACTGCCAAGGGCTCCAGCAGTGAGAATTCTGTCAGAGGGAAGGGAAGGGCAACTGCAGGGCTCCTCCAGCGGTTGCTTGGCCGCCCAGATTCAGCGCCACACGGAGAGCACCAGGCTCCCAGGCCCCTGGCTGGGGTTTTCAGCCCCGCACACACGGAGGCTGATTCCTTGGGTGCCCAGAAAGTGTATGACAGACGTAGGTTCCCTAGCACTCTCCTCCCCAGCAGAGACATGTGCAGGTGTTTGGGGCCTGATCCTGCGTGTCTGGGTTCCTGCCCACAGCCCCAACTCAGGGGAAGCAGCCCCTGAGGCAAGACCTGCTGGAGGAGCCCTGCGCCCCCGCCTGATAGGCGAGTGCACAGCCAGCAGGGAAGCGAGCCTCCTCGGGGGAAGAGGAGGCAGCAAGTCCCCGTCAAGCTGAAATCCCTGCTTACACGAAGCTAAGTGCGACTCCAGTACGGCAGATCTCTAGCTCTGTTCAGAGGCCCGATCTGGCAGAGTTCCTGGCACCAAGATGCTCTGCCATAGGCGAGCCTTGCGCAGACTTGCCTTGCTTTAAGGCTCCCTCCCCAGGAAGGAGCAGGCTGTGTGAGGCTCGGAAACGCCACTGGCGCCTTCCTGGCTTCAGCTCTACCCCTGCCTTGCCTTTGCACTTAGGTCCCAAGCGTCCTTGAGGAGGGCTTAGGGGCTGGTGGGTTGCACACTGCCAAGGGCTCCAGCAGTGAAAGCTCTGTCAGAGGGAAGCGAAGGGCAACAGCAGGGCTCCTTCAGCGGTTCCTTGGCCGCCCAGACAAAGCTCCGCACGGAGAGCACCAGGTTCCAAGGGCCCCTGGCTGGGTTTTGCATCCCCACACTCCCAGAGGCTGACTCCGTGGGTGCCTAGAAAGTGTGTGAGAGACGTAGGTTCCCTAGCACTCTCCTCCCCAGCAGAGACATGTGCAGGTGGTTGGGGCCTTATCCTGCGTGTCTGGGTTCCCGCCCACAGCCTCAACTCAGGGGAAGCAGCCCCTGAGGCAAGACCTGCTGGAGGAGCCCTGCGCGCCCGCCTGATAGGCGAGAGCACAGCCAGCAGTGTAGCGAGCCTCCTCGGGAGAAGAGGAGGCAGCCGAGCCCAGTCAAGAGGAAAGCCCTGCTTGCACGGAGCTAAGTGGCCTCCAGTACGGCAGAGCTCTAGCTCTGCTCAGAGCCCCGATCTGGCAGAGTTTCTGGCGCGAGGCTGCTCGGCCGGGGGCTCGCCTTGCCCAGACTTGCCTTGCTTTTAGGCTCCCTCCCCAGGAAGGAGCTGTCTGAGCGAGCCTGGGAGACGCCACTGGTGCCTTCCTTTGCCTCAGCTCCAATCCTGCCTTGCCTTTGCACATAGGTGCCAGGCGTCGGTTGGGGAGGGCTTAGGGGGTGGTGGGTTGCACACTGCCAAGGGCTTCAGCAGTGAGAGCTCTGTCAGAGGGAAGGGAAGGGCAACTGCAGGGCTCCTCCAGCGGTTTCTAGGCCGCCTAGAATCAGCGCCGCACCGAGAGCACCAGGCTCCAGGGCCCCTGGCTGGGGTTTTCAGCCCCGCACACACGGAGGCTGATTCCTTGGGTGCCCAGAAAGTGTATGACAGACGTAGGTTCCCTAGCACTCTCCTCCCCAGCAGAGACATGTGCAGGTGGTTGGGGCCTGATCCTGCGTGTCTGGGTTCCTGCCACAGCCCCAACTCAGGGGAAGCAGCCCCTGAGGCAAGACCTGCTGGAGGAGCCCTGCGCCCCCGCCTGATAGGCGAGTGCACAGCCAGCAGGGAAGCGAGCCTCCTCGGGGGAAGAGGAGGCAGCCCAGCCCCGTCAAGTTGAAAGCCCTGCTTGCACGGAGCTAAGTGCGCCTCCAGTACGGCAGAGCTCTAGCTCTGCTCAGAGCCCCGATCTGGCAGAGTTCCTGGCGCGAGGCTGCTCTGCCGGGGGCTAGCCTTGCCCAGACTTGCCTTGCTTTTAGGCTGCCTCTCCAGGAAGGAGCAGGCAGCGGAGCCTGGGAGTCGCCACTGGCGCCTTTCTTGCCTCAGCTCCAATCCTGCCTTGCCTTTGCACTTAGGTCCCAGTCCTCCTTAAGGAGAGCTTAGGGGCTGGTGGGTTGCACACTGCCAAGGGCTCCAGCAGTGAAATTCTGTCAGAGGGAAGGGAAGGGCAACTGCAGGGCTCCTCCAGCGGTTGCTTGGCGCCCAGATTCAGCCGCCACACGGAGAGCACCAGGCTCCCAGGTCCCCTGGCTGGGGTTTTCAGCCCCGCACACACGGAGCTGATTCCTTGGTGCCCAGAAAGTGTATGACAGACGTAGGTTCCCTAGCACTCTCCTCCCCAGCAGAGACATGTGCAGGTGTTTGGGGCCTGATCCTGCGTGTCTGGGTTCCTGCCCCCAAACTCAGGGGAAGCAGCCCCTGAGGCAAGACCTGCTGGAGGAGCCCTGCGCCCC
>NW_017199965.1:0-7157 GCF_001704415.2 Capra hircus
AGAGTCACACAGGGCTGAAAAGCACTTGCTGGGAGATTATTTTTCATTGGCCATGGCCCCTGAGGCCCTGTGCTCAGGGAGGGCTCCCTCCCTCCCAGGGAAAGTCAAAGGAAGCTCCAAACGGCTGTTCAATCATGTTTCTGAGAGAGTCATTGCCAAGGCAGGTTTTAAGAAGTTCAAGGGTCCCCAAGGAGAGAGGGCTCTAGAATTCTCAAGGAGGAAGAAAGGACAAACTGTTTTTCCCTCTACATTCCTTAGGATTATATAACAATCATGCATCCTTCTTGAGGACGGTCTCTGGAAAAAACCTTCTGGCTAATCCTGTTATCTGAAAATGTCAATTATGGGAGTAGGTCTAGTGAGTCTTTACAACCTCCAGACATTCTTTTGTTCGTTGTCATAACTTATTGGAGAGTATATAACTCCATTACTAACACTAGCAAGGGGGTACGCTTTCTGCCCTTGTGATGTCTCTGTCAGAAGCTTTCTCTATCTCCTTTATCCTTTAATAAAACTCTATTGCACAAAAGCTCTGAGCAATCAAGCCTCGTCTTGGGCCCTGGATTGAATTCTTCTCCTCCATAAGCCAAGAATCCCAGCATCTTTTCGTGGTTCAGCAACAATATTTCATTTCCTCTGCAGGAGAGAGCTAGTGAGCTTAGGTCTGTCTGGAACATTCTTGGATCCTGTGGGGAAAATATCCTGTGCACACATCTGGATACTGGGCCTAGAGGCCAAAATTCGCATTTCTTTCCCGGGGAGCCCCTAACGTGGTGTGACTTAGCAACTGCTTGAAAATCCATCCCATTGCTGTTTTCCTCCTTCTGACAGAGCTAGCTTTGTTCCCTGCTTTGGGATATCTCAACCGAAGGGCCGGTCCATAGCTACTCGCCTGGGGCCCATTGGATGTGCAAGGTGCCCTCGACTAGGTGACCCTAGCATGGCACTCAGCCCGCTCAGACACACTCCCGAGGCTTCTTTCTCATGGGAAGCACTGCTCCAACCTAGGAATGTGTCTGCAATGCTTGGAAAGTGCAGTGAGACACAGCCCTGACTCTGCAATTGAGGCCCTCAGAGCAAGCCTGCAGCTCTGATGTCTGAGAAGCAAAACACTTGCTGCAAAGAGAGGCCTGAAAACACACTCTCTGTGGATGACTTTCCTTCCTCTAAGGAAGATAGTTTTCCCAGTCTCCTGCTTCCTGAATGTCACACAGCTGGAATGCGCTTGCTTGGAGGTCGTGATTCAGTGGCAATGACCCCTGAGGCCCTTTGCCCAGGGAGGGCTCCCACACTCACAGGCAAATCAAAGCAACTTCCAAGTGAGTCAGCTCTTCACATCAAGTGGCCAAAGTATTGGAGTTTCAGGTTCAGTATTAGTCCTTCCAATGTATATTCAGACCTGATTTCCTTTAGGATGGAGTGGTTGCGTCTCCTTGTAGTCTAAGCGACCTACAAGCATCTTCTCCAACACCACAGTTCAAAAGCATCAATTTTCAGCTGTCACTTTCTTTATAGTACATCTTTCATATCCATCCATGACATATGGAAAAACCATAGCCTTGACTGGATGGATCTTTGTTGGCAAAGCAACGTCTCGGCTTTTTATTACGCTGTCTAGTTTGGTCATCACTTTTCTTCCAAGTCATAAATATGTTTTAAGTTCATGGAGGCAGCCATCACCTGCAGTGATTTCCAAGCCCCCAAAAATAGTCTGCTGCTGTTTCCAATGTTTTCCCATCTATTTGCCATGAAGTGATGAGACTGGATGCAATGATTTTAGTTTTCTGAATGCTGAGCTTTAAGCTAACTTTTTCACTCTCCTCTTTCACTTTCATCAGGAGACTCTTTAGTTCTTCTTCACTTTCTGCCATAAGGGTGGTGTCATCTGCATATCTGAGATTCTTGATATTTCTCCCAGCAAACTGGATTCCAGCGTGTGCTTCCTCCAGCCCAGTGTTTCTCATGATGTACTCTGCATATAAGTTAAATAAGCAGGGTGACAATATGCAGCCTTGACATATTCCTTTTCCTATTTAGAACCAGTCTGTTGTTCCATGTCCAGTTCGAACTGTTTCTTCCTGACCTGCATACAGGTTTCTCAAGAGACAGGTCAGGTGGTCTGGTATTCCCATCTCTTTCAGAATTTTTCCCAGTTTATTGTGATCCACACAGTCAAAGGCTTTGGCATAGTCAATAAAGCAGAAATAGATGTGTTTTTTTTCTGGAACTCTCTTGCTTTTTGAATGATCCAGTGGATGTTGGCAGTTTGATCTCTGGTTTCTCTGCATTTTTTAAATCCCTCTTGAACATTTGGAAGTTCACAGTTCATGTGAACTTGGAGAATTTTGAGCATTATTTTACTAGTGTGTGAGATGAGTGCAATTGTGCAGCAGCTTGAATATTCTTTGTCATTGCCTTTCTTTGGGATTGGAATGAAAACTGACCTAATGACTAGGTGTTTTGAAGAAAAAAAATCATTTTAACCCATTTTCTCTGAAGTGCAAGGCATATCATGGCCATCCCTGAATCATAAAGTCACCTTTTTTTATGTAGTCATAGTTTCATGCCTAAATTATAGGCCAACTCGTGCTCAAATTGACTCTGATGTCAGGGGCAGATCAACTAATAAAAAAGCTTGGATTGTCCCTCTGGAGGAAAGTGAGATCTTGGTCCCACGAGAAGAATCTGAAGGGTTAAGGGAACTTGCAAGAGTGGGGAAAGCTTAGTCCATCCTACATGTACCAAAATCTTAAATAAGGCTTATTTACTTTACCGAAGTAAAAAAACAGATGATGAAAACAATTATAAATCAATGAAAGGTAAAGAAACTCATAGTCTGTTATCAAAAATTGCATTCTAAGAAAACTTTGTTCTCTTAACCTAGAGAGGAGACTAAATTCCATCTGGTGCCAGCTTACCAGAAGACAAACAAACAAACAAACAAATTATCGGTAAGCTTAAAAAAGTATATTCCATATATCTTGAAGTAGCAGTATTTCTGCAAAGGCATCAGTGTGAAACCATAGAGGACATGGTTAAAACCTGATTAAATAGAAATTGACAATGTAATCTGGTCACTGCTGCGACTTGAAATGCTTTAATATGATAACTGGAATTATAACTGACAGCATTTGACCAGGACATATCAGATTTTCACGGATGTCACATAATTTCTAGGATATCTATATTAGGAACTGAAGGAATCTTTGAACCTAGGAAAGAAAACAACAGTCTCAAAGGCCCTTGCTGAATCATCTATCAGCAAGGAATGTCTTTGCAAGGATCGCAAAGTGAAGGGAAAATACACCGACCTGCCTCTGCAACTTCGGTCCTCTGAGCAGATCTGGAGGTCTCCCTTTGTATAAGCTAACCTGTTCCTTCCAAATAGAGGTTTGCAACACAAAACAAGTGGCCGCCTATTCTTCCCCGAAGGAGGCTCTCTTTCCCCACATCCTGCGAACTCCCTTTCCCAGCCTCCTGGAAAAGCGCTTCTTGCAGTTCCTTTCAGAAAATCCTATGGACGGAGAAGCCTGGTAGGCTGCAGTCCGTGGGGTCGCTGAGGGTCGGACACGACTGAGCGACTGCACTTTCATTTTCACTTTCATGCATTGGAGAAGGCAATGGCAACCCACTTACTGTCCTTGCCTGGAGAATCCCCAGGGACGGGGGAGCCTAGTGGGCTACCGTCTATGGCGTCGCACAGAGTCGAACACGACTGAAGCAACTTAGCAGCAGCAGCAGCAGCAGTTCCTTTCTTAGGGGCAGTTATCCCTGAGATTGGGACCTGGAAAGGCAGAGCCACCTCCACACACACGTCTTTTCTGTCCCCTTTCCTCTGGAGGAGAGCTTTAGTGAGCCTAGGTCTGTCAGGAAAATTCTTGGCTTTGACGGGATCACACCCGGTGTGTGAACCTGCATACCCGACCTAAGGGGCCACAGGGCACCTGTTTTGCTCAAGCGGGTCCTGGAGGGGTGCAGCATAGCAAGAGCTTAAAAATCCATCCAATTTGTCTTTTTTTTAACCTCGGAGAGAACGAGTTTGCTCCACCTCCACCCTTTGGCAGTGTGGAGGGAAGAGGGCACCACCCTCTTCCCAAAGGGGACATAGGGCCTACCAGGAGAGAAAGGCCCCTTGAGGAGCTGAGCCCAGGTAGGCAGCCAGTGATGTCAAGCACACTCCCGCTGCTTGCTTCTTCATGGGCACTCCCACGATCTGCTAGGAATGTCTTTGCAAGGATCTCAAAGGGAAGGGGAGATACATGGCCCTGTCTCTGGAACTTCAGTCCTCTGAGCAGATCTGGAGGTCTTGAGTTGTATAAGCAAACCTGTTCCTTCCAAATAGAGGCTTGCAAACACACCCCCGGTGGTTGCCTCTTCTTCCCCGAAGAAGTCTTTCTTTCCCCACATGCTGCGAACTCCCTGTCCCAACCTCCAAGAATAGCGCTTCTTGCCATTCCTTTCTTAGAGGCAGTTATCCCTGAGCTTGGGGCCGTAGGGAGTAGCCCCACACTCACAGGGAAAGGCAAAGACTCCTCCATACATCTCCTCTATCCCCTTTGCTCTGGAGGAGAGCTCTAGTGAGCCTAGGTCTTTCAGGAAAATTCTTGGCTTGGACAGGATCTCACCCTGTTTGTCAACCTGCATACCCAACCACGGGCCACAGAGCACCTGTTTCAGTAAAGTGGGCCCTGAAAGGGTGCAGCCTAGCAAGAGCTTGAAAATCCATTCAATTGCTGTTTTTGTACCTCTGACAGAGCGAGCTTGGCTCCACCCTTTGGCAGTGAGGAGAAAAGAGGCATGACACCCTCCCCAAGGGGACATGGGGCCTACTTCGAGAGGAAAAGGCCCCTTGTGGAGTTGAGGCCAGGAAGGCACACAGTCGTGTCAAACACACTCCCACTGCTTGCTTCTTCATGGGGCACTCCCGCTATCAGCTAGGAATGTCTTTGCAATGATCACAAAGGGAAGGGGAGATACAGGGCCCTGCCTCTGGACCTCCGGTGCTCTGAGCAAATCTCGAGGTCTCCCGTTGTTGGTCAAGGTCAAGGTCGCGTTCAAGGTCAAGGTCAAGGTCAAATTCAAGTTCAAGTTCACAGTCAAGTGCAAGTTTCAAGGTCAAGTTTAAGTTCAAGGTCAAGTTCACGTTCAAGTTCAAGGTCAAGGTCAAGGTCAAGTTCAAGTTCAAGTTCACCGGTGAAGTTCAGGTTAAAGTTCAAAGTCAAGGTCAAGGTCAAATTCAAATTCAAGTTCACGGTCAAGTTCAAGTCAAGGTCAAGTTCAAGTTCAAGTCAAGTTCAAGTTCAAGTCAAGGTTCAAGTTCAAGTTCAACAGGGTCAAGTTTAGCAAGTTCAAGTTCAGAGGTCAAGTTCAACGTTCACGTCAATTCAAGTTCAAGTTCAAGGTCAAAAAGTTCAGTCAAGGTCAAGGTCAAGTTCAAGTTCAAGTCAAGGTCAAGGTCAAGTTCAAGTTCAAGGTCAAGTTCACGGTCAAGTTCAAGTTCAAGGTTCACCAGGTCAAGGTCAAGGTCAAGGTCAAGTTCAAGTTCAAGGGCAAGGCAAGGCAAGGCCTAGCCCACGGCCAAGGCAAGGGCAAGGGCAACGCCAAGGGCAAGGCCAAGGCCCAGGCCAAGGCAAAGGCCTAGGCCACCCAAAGCGAAGCCCAAACCCCGTAACGCCTGACAGAAGGCAGAAGCCACTAGGGCCCCTGTGCAGAGGAAGCCACTGAAGGCAGCAAGGCCACAGAGATCCCAGACTCCCATTCCCACAGGAAGATGGTGAGGATAAAGGGCTTCATCCCAGCACAGCACCCGCTCCCACCAACCCCCAAACCCGGCCCCCTCCTCCCGCAGCACGCCCCCTGAAACAACACTGTCTTCCCAGAAAAGAGAAGGGAGAAGCCATGTGTGTGCCAAAGGAGCAAGATGAACGAACGATACCACGCCCTCCGACCTTGGGCACACCTGACGCCTCGGAACGCCGGGCCCGGCCGAAGGGTCCCCGACATTCTCGGTGGGAGGGGGGGTCGACACGTTGGCCGACAGCCCTTGCCCGGGCCACCCGCAAATCCCCTGAGACGTGATCCGACCCCAGGGACCGAGGGCAAATGTACCGCTTGAGGTGCTGGAGGAGCTGGACGAAGCCATGTTGGGAGAGGCACACGGGCACGCTGCAGACTGCTGGCCGAGTGGGCGGGGACCCAGCAGCTCAGGGCTCTGGAGAGCAGGAGACGGCTCCGCCCCCATTGACGTCAATAGGGTTTGGGTGGGTAGATGGAGGGTGCCGCCCCTGGCCTCTTTCCAAGCAGAGACCCTGGACGGAGTCCCGTGGAGCGAGTGGGCTTTTCCCGGGCACAACTGTGCCCCGGACCGCCAAGATCCCGTTGGGGTGGGCGGGCAGTTCGGGGGCTTTGGTTTGTGGCCCTCCCTCGCAGCGGGGGGTGGGATCAACCCCGGGTGGATCAATCAGGGGCCCTCAGCAGTGCCAAGGGAGCTCACCGCCCAGGAAACGCCCCCTAGGTCCCTTTGAATTGGCCACCAACGCCCCTTCCCCAGCCTGCCTTGCTCTGGGGTTTCCCGCCTTTTCACATTCCACAGGTCCCTGGGCCTCGACTGTCCCCGCTGTCTCCTCCGAGGCATTCCGGGACACCGGACGCTCTCTCCAGTGCCTCCACCTAGATCCCTCGCTGTCCTCGCCTCCGTTTCCCCCCTGCCCCCTCCCAAACTCCTCCGTGGGCTCTTGGCGTCATTTCCCTACAGCAGTCCCAGAGCGCCACCCCGAGGGCTTTGAGTTGCCTGGAGCCCAAGGCTCCGGCCAGAGCCCTGAGGGGCCAGCGTCTGGACTGGCAGCTAATGCCATTTGGGGCTTTTCTCACGTGGAGCCTAAGGCCGCACTTCCGCGGGGAACCCCCAGCGTTAGTGCCCTGGAGATACCCGCCCAAGGGGACAGTGTACCTCCTACTGTGGGGAAGGAGGTACCTGTTTTCCCTGCACTGGTTCGACTTTCACGCTGAGGATCGACTCACACCATGGTGGCACGTGGAAAAGCCCTGTGGGAAAGCCTCATGGGAAAGACTCGAGGGAAAGCCACAGATCCCTTGATCCACTCGACGGGAAGCGTGCCACTTCTGCTACAGCTCGGGAGGAAAGCGCACGTGCATGT
>NW_017199966.1:0-7157 GCF_001704415.2 Capra hircus
GGCACCGGCTCCACACTAGATTTAGGCCCGGCTTCGACGGGAGAGGAATCCGAGAGGCCCCCGAGCAACTCGCATAGGGACTGGCCTTTCCTGACGCACCACAGCAGGTCCTGAGGTCCCCGTTGTAAGTCGAGAGCACCTGCCGCAACTCTAGAAAATCCAGGATGTTCTCCTCTCCAGGCGAGATGAGGCCCATTTCGCGCTGAGGCGTCTCGAGGCTAATCACACACTAAATTCTGGAACTTCCAAGGGTCCTTCACACCCTTGCTGCAACTCAAGAAGATCCCGACATACCGTCTCCACTCGAGAGGAAGCACGAGAGTCCAGCCACATCCAGAGGAGCCCGTTTCTGCCTCCTAGCTCGAGAGGAGGGATCCTTTCCATGCGTGCTCGGAAAGATTTCCCGGCGTTTCCGTGGCATCTCAAGAGGAGGAACTCTCTACAGGAAAGGCGAGAGGAACTCGAGGGTCGTGCCACCATTCCCAAAGCCCCCAGATGTCTCAGTCCATTCCAGGGAAACCTGTTTTCCCTGCACTGCCTCGACTTTCAAGCCCAGGATCGACTCACACCACGGTGGCACGTGGGGACAGCCTTGTGGGAAAGCCTCCTGGGAAAGCCTCGAGGGAAAGCGACTGTTCCCTTGATCCACGCGAAGGGAAGCGCGACTCTGCTGCTACAGCTCGGGAGGAAAGGGCACGTGCATTCCCCCACTCGAGACGAGGGCTGACTCCACTGGGAGACTCCAGAAGTACCCCAAGATCCATGTCAGCACTGGAGAGGAATCCTCAGGTTCCAGCACCCCACTCCACAAGGTCTTAGGCCCCGGCATCGACGGGAGAGGAATCCCGAGAGGCCCCCGAGCAACTTGCATGGGGAATGGCCTTTGCTGAGGCCACCAGAGCGAGTCCCTGAGGTCCCGTCGTAAGACTAGAGCACCTGTTGCAACTCGAGAAAATCCAGGAGGTTCTCCCCTCCGGCGAGTTGAGGCCCATTTCCGCTGAGGCGTCTCCAGGCTAATCACACCTAACCTCTGGAACTTCCACAGGGTTCTTCACACCCTTGCTTCAACTCAAGAAGTTCCCCGATATACCAGTCTCCACACAAGAAGAAGCACTAGAGTCCCGCCCACATCCAGAGGAGCCCGTTTCCGCCTCCTGGCTTGAGACGAGGGATCCTTTCCCTGCGTGGTCGGGTAAGAATTCCCGGCGTTCCCGTCGCATTTCAAGAGGAGGCGCTCTCCACAGGAAAGGCGAGAGGAACTCCAGGTTCGTGCCACCATTCCCAGAGTCCCCCAGATGTCTCAGTCCATTCCAGGGAAAGCTGTTTTCACTGCACTGCCTCGACTTTCAAGCTGAGGATCGACTCACACCACGGTGGCACGTGGGACAGCCCTGTGGGAAAGCCCTGTGGGAAAGCCTCGAGGGAAAGCCACTGATTCCCTTGATCGACTCGACGGGAAATATGACACTCCTGCTACAGCTCGGGAGGAAAGCGCACGTGCATGCCCCCACACGAGACGAGGATGACTGCCTTGGGGAGACTCCAGAAGTACACCATGATCCATTTCAGCACTGGAGAGGAATCCTCAGTTCCGGCATCGACTCCACACAAGGTCTTAGGCCCCGCATCGATGGGAAAGGAATCCCGAGAGGCCCCCGAGCAACTCGCAAGGGGACTGGCCTTTCCTGAGGCCACCAGAGCGGGTCCCTGAGGTCCCCGACGTAAGTCGATAGCACCTGCCGCAACTCGAGAAAATCCAGGAGGTTCTCCCCTCCAGGCGAGATGAGGCCCATTTCCGCTGAGGCGTCTCCAAGCTAATCACACCTAACCTCTGGAACTTCCAAAGTGTTCTTCACACCCTTGCTGCAACGCAAGAAGTTCCCGGACATACCTGTCTCCACTCGAAAGGAAGCACGAGAGCCGGCCCACATCCAGAGGAGCCCCATTTCCGCCTCCTAGCTCCAGAGGCGGGATCCTTTCCCTTCGTGCTCGGGAAAGAATTCCCGTCATTCCCGTCGCATCTCAAGGGGAGGCGCTCTTCACAGGAAAGGCGAGAGGGACTCCAGGGTCGTGCCACCATTCCCAGAGTCCCCCAGATGTCTCAGTCCATTCCAGGGAAACCTGTTTCCCTGCATTCCCTCGACTTTCAAGCCGAGGATCGACTCAAACCGCGGTGGCACGTGGGACAGCCCTGTGGGAAAGCCCTGCGGGAAATCCTCGAGGAAAAGCCACAGATCCCTTGATCCAAGCAAAGGGAAGCGTGACACTGCTGCAAAAGCTGGGGAGGAAAGCGCACGTGCATGCCTCCCTTGGAGACGAGGACTGACTCCACTGGGGAGACTCCAGAAGTACCCCAAGATCCATGTCAGCACTGGAGAGGAATCCTCACGTTCCGGCACTGACTCCACACAAGGACTTAGGCCCCGGCATCGACGGGAGAGGAATCCCGAGAGGCCCCCGGACAACTCGGATGGGGAATGGCCTTTCCTGAGGCCACCAGAGCGGGTCCCTGAGGTCCCAGTCGTAAGTCGAGAGCACCTGCCGCAACTCGAGAAAATCCAGGAGGTTCTCCCCTCCAGGCGAGATGAGGCCCATTTCCGCTGAGGTGTCTCGAGGCTATTCACACCTAACCGCTGGAATTTCCAAAGGGTCCTTCACACCCTTGCTGCAACTCAAGAAGTTCCCCGACATACCCGTCTCCACTCGAGAGGAAGCACGAGAGTCCCGCCCACATCCAGAGGAGCCCCGTTTCTGCCTCCTAGCCTGAGAGGAGGGAACCTTTCCCTGCGTGCTCGGGAAAGAATTCCCGGCGTTCCCGTTGCATCTCAAGAGGAGGCGCTCTCCACAGGAAAGGCGAGAGGAACTCCAGGGTCGTACCACCATTGCCAGCGTCCCCCAGATGTCTCAGTCCATTCCAGGAAATCCTGTTTTCCCTGCACTGCCTCGATTTTCAAGCCGAGGATCGACTCACACCACGTTGACACGTGGGAGAGCCCTGTGGGAAAGCCTCGCGGGAAAGCCTCGAGGGAAAGCCAAAGATCCCTTGATCCACTTGAAGGGAATCGTGACACTGCTGCAATAGCTGGGGAGGAAAGCGCACGTGCATGCCCCCACTCGAGACGAGGACTGACTCCCCTGGGGAGACTCCAGAAGTACCCCAAGATCCATGTCAGCACTGGAGAGGAATCCTCAGGTCCCGGCACCGTCTCCACACTAGATCTTAGGCCCCGGCATCGACGGGAGAGTAATCCCGAGAGACCCCCGAGCAACTCGCATGGGGACTGGCCTTTCCTGACGCCACCACAGCGGGTCCCTGAGGTCCCCGTTGTAAGTCGAGAGCACCTGCCGCAACTCTAGAAAATCCAGGAGGTTCTCCTCTCCAGGTGAGATGAGGCCCATTTCCGCTGAGGCGTCTCGAGGCTAATCACACCTAAATTCTGGAACTTCCAAAGGGAACTTCACACCCTTGCTGCAACTCAAGAAGATCCCCGACATACCGTCTCCACTCGAGAGGAAGAACGAGAGTCCAGCCCACATCCAGAGGAGCCCCGTTTCCGCCTCCTAGCTCGAGAGGAGGGATCCTTTCCCTGCGTGCTCGGGAAAGATTTCCCGGCGTTTCCGTGGCAACTCAAGAGGAGGAACTCTCTACAGGAAAGGCGAGAGGAACTCGAGGGTCGTGCCACCATTCCCAGAGTCCCCCAGATGTCTCAGTCCATTCCAGGGAAACCTCTTTTCCCTGCACTGGCTCGACGTTCAAGCCCAGGATCGATTCACACCACGGTGGCACGTGGGACAGCCTTGTGGGAAAGCCTCGTGGGAAAGCCTCGTGGGAAAGCCTCGTGGGAAAGCCTCGTGGGAACACCTCGAGGGAAAGCCACAGATCCCCTGATCCACACGAATGGAAGCGCGATACTGCTGCTACAGCTCGAGAGGAAAGCGCACGTGCATGCCCCACTCGAGACGAGGACTGACTCCCCTGAGGAGACTCCAGAAGTACCCCAAGATCCATGTCAGCACTGGAGAGGAATCCTCAGGTTCCAGCACCCACTCCACACAAGATCTTAGGCCCCGGCATCGACGGGAGAGGAATCCCGAGAGGCCCGCGAGCTACTCACATGGGGACTGGCCTTTCCTGAGGCCACCATAGCGGGTCCCTGAGGTCCCCGTCGTAAGTCGAGGGCACCTGCCGCAACTCGAGAAAATCCAGGAGGTTCTCCCGTGCAGGCGAGATGAGGCCCATTTCCGCTGAGGCGTCTCGAGGCTAATCACACCTAACCTCTGGAACTTCCAAAGGGTCCTTCACACCCTTGCTGCAACTCAAGAATTTCGCTGACATACCCGACTCCACTCGAGAGGAAGCACGAGAGCCCCACCCACATCCACAGTAACCCATTTCCGCCTCCTAGCTCGAGAAAAGGGATCCTTTCCCTGCGTGCTCGGGAGAGAATTCCCAGCATTCCCGTCGCAACTCAATAGGAGGCGCTCTCCACAGGAAAGGCGAGAGGAACTCCAGGGTCGTGCCACCATTCCCAGAGTCCCCAGATGCCTCAGTCCATTCCAGGGAAATCTGTTTTCCCTGCACTGCCTCGACTTTCAAGCCGAGGTTCGACTCACACCACGGTGGCACGTGGGACAGCCCTGTGGGAAAGCCTCGCGGGAAAGCCTCGAGGGAAAGCCAAAGATCCCTTGATCCACTTGAAGGGAATCGTGACACTGCTGCAACAGCTGGGGAGGAAAGCGAACGTGCATGCCCCCACTCGAGACCGAGGACTGACTCCCCTGGGGATACTCCAGAAGTACCCCCAAGAACCATGTCAGCACTGGAGAGGAATCCTCAGGTTCCGGCACTGAATCCAAACAAGGTCTTAGGCCCCGGCATCGACGGGAGAGGAATCCCGAGAGGCACCCGAGCAACTCGCATGGGGAATGGCCTTTCCTGAGGCCACCAGAGCGAGTCCCTGATGTACCCGTCGTAAGTCGAGAGCACCTGCCGCAGCTCGAGAACATCCAGGAGGTTCTCCCCTGCAGGCGACATGAGGCCCATTTCCGCTGAGGCGTCTCGAGGCTAATCACACCTAACCTCTGGAACTTCCAAAGGGTCCTTCACACCCTTGCTGCAACTCAAGCAGTTCCCTGACATACCCGTCTCCACTCGAGAGGAAGCACGAGAGTCCCGCCCACATCCAGAGGAGCCCCGTTTCCGTCTCCCTAGCTCGAGAAGAGGGATCCTTTCTTTGCGTGGTCGGGAAAGAATTCCCGGCATTCCTGTCTCATCTCAAGAGCAGGCGCTCTCCACAGGAAAGGCGAGAGGAACTCCAGGGTCGTGCTACCATTCCCAGAGTCCCCAAATGACTGCGTCCATTCCAGGGAAACCAGTTTTCCCTGCACTGCCTTGACTTTCAAGCCGAGGATCGACTCACACCACCGGTGGCACGTGGGACAGCCCTGTGGGAATGTCTCGTGGGAAAGCCTCGTGGGAAAGCCTCGTGGGAAAGCCTCGAGGGAAAGCGACAGATCCCTTGATCCACGCGAATGGAAGCGTGACACTGCTGCTACAGCTCGGGAGGAAAGGGCACGTGCATTCCCGCCACTCCGAGACGAGGGCTGACTCCACTGGGGAGACTCCAGAAGTACCCCAAGATCCATGTCAGCACTGGAGAGGAAATCCTCAAGGTTCCAGCACCCACTCCACACAAGATCTTAGGCGCCCGGCATCTACGGGAGAAGAATCCCGAGAGGCCCGCGAGCTACTCACATGGGGACTTGGCCATTCATGAGGCCACCATAGCGGGTCCCTGAGGTCCCCGTCGTAAGTCGAGGGCACCTGCCGCAACTCGAGAAAATCCAGGAGGTTCTCCCGTGCAGGCTGAGATGAGGCCCATTTCCGCTGAGGCGTCTCGAGGCTAATCACACCTAACCTCTGGAACTTCCAAAGGGTCCTTCACACCCTTGCTGCAACTCAAGAAGTTTGCCGACATACCCGACTCCACTCGAGAGGAAGCACGAGAGCCCCACCCACATCCACAGTAACCCATTTCCGCCCCCTAGCTCGAGAAAAGGGATCCTTTCCCTGCGTGCTCGGAAAGAATTCCTGGCGTTCCCGTCGCATCTCAATAGGAGGCGTTCTCCACAGGAAAGGCGAGAGGAACTCCAGTGTCTTGCCACCATTCCAGAGTCCCCCAGATTCCTCAGTCCATTCCAGGGAAACCTGTTTTCCCTGCACTGCCTCGACTTTCAAGCCGAAGTTCGACTCACACACCACGTGGCACGTGGGACAGCCCTGTGGGAAAGCCTCGCGGGAAAGCCTCGAGGGAAAGCCAAAGATCCCTTGATCCACTTGAAGGGAATCGTGACACTGCTGCAACAGCTGGGGAGGAAAGCACACGTGCATGCCCCCCACTAGAGACGAGTACTGACTCCCCTGGGGAGACTCCAGAAGTACCCAAAGATCCATGTCAGCACTGGAGAGGAATCCTCAGGTTCCGGCACCGGCTCCACACTAGATCTTAGGCCCCGGCTTCGACGGGAGAGGAATCCCGAGAGGCCCCGAGCAACTCGCATAGGGACTGGCCTTTCCTGACGCCACCACAGCAGGTCCCTGAGGTCCCCGTTGTAAGTCGAGAGCACCTGCCGCAACTCTAGAAAATCCAGGATGTTCTCCCCTCTCCAGGCGAGATGAGGCCCATTTCCGCTGAGGCGTCTCGAGGCTAATCACACCTAAATTCTGGAACTTCCAAAGGGTCCTTCACACCCTTGCTGCAACTCAAGAAGATCCCCGACATACCGTCTCCACTCGAGAGGAAGCACGAGAGTCCAGCCCACATCCAGAGGAGCCCCGTTTCTGCCTCCTAGCTCGAGAGGAGGGATCCTTTCCATGCGTGCTCGGGAAAGATTTCCCGGCGTTTCCGTGGCATCTCAAGAGGAGGAACTCTCTACAGGAAAGGCGAGAGGAACTCGAGGGTCGTGCCACCATTCCCAAAGTCCCCCAGCATGTCTCAGTCCATTCCAGGAAACCTGTTTTCCCTGCACTGCCTCGACTTTCAAGCCCAGGATCGACTCACACCACGGTGGCACGTGGACAGCCTTGTGGGAAAGCCTCCTGGGAAAGCCTCGAGGAAAGCGACTGTTCCCTTGATCACGCGAAGGGAAGCGCGACT
>NW_017199967.1:0-7157 GCF_001704415.2 Capra hircus
GTGGAGAGCGCCTCCTCGTGAGATCGACGGAACGCCGGGAATTCTTTCCGACCACGCAGGGAAAGGATCCCTCCTCTCGATCTAGGAGGCGGAACCGGGGCTCCTCTGGATGTGGGCGGGACTCTCCGTTTCCTCTCGAGTGGAGACGGGTATGTCGGGGAACTTCTTGAGTTGCAGCAAGGGTGTGAAGGGCCCTTTTCAAGTTCCAGATGGTAGATGCGATTAGCCTCGAGACGCCTCAGCGGAAATGGGCCTCATCTGGCCTGGAGGGTGGAACCTCCTGGATTTTCTCGAGTTTGCGGGCAGGTGCTCTCGACTTACGACGGGGACTTCAGGGACCCGCTCTGGTGGCATCAGGAAAGGCCAGTCCCCATGCGAGTTGCTCGGCCTCTCGGCCTCTCGGATTCCTCCCCCTCGATGGGGCCTAAGACCTTGTGTAGAGTCCGGGCCGAGAGGATTCCTCTCCAGTGCTGACATGGTTCTTGGGTTACTTCTGGAGTCTCCCCAGGGAGTCAGTCCTTGTCTCGAGTGATGGCATGCACGTGTACTTTCCTCCGAGCTGTAGGAGCAGTGTGGCGCTTCCCTTCGTGTGGATCAAGGGATCTGTGGCTTTCCCTCGAGGCTTTCCCACGAGGCTTTCCCCACGAGGCTTTCCCACAGGGGCTGCCCACGTGCCACCGTGGTGTGAGTCGATCCTCAGCTTCAAAGTCGAGGCAGTGCAGGGAAAATAGGTTTCCCTGGAATGGACTGAGACATCTGGGGGACTCTGGGAATGGTGGCACGACCCTGGAGTTCCTCTTGCCTTTCCTGTGGAGAGCGCCTCCTCTTGAGATGTGACGGGAACGCTGGGAATTCTTTCCCCCACCACGCAGGGAAAGGATCCCTCCTCTCGAGCTAGGAGGCGGAAACAGGGCTCCTCTGGATGTGGTCGGGACTCTCATGCTTCCTCTCGAATGGAGACGGGTATGTCGTGGAACTTCTTGAGTTGCAGCAAGGGTGTGAAGGACCCTTTGGAAGTTCCAGATGTTAGATGTGATTAGCCTCGAGACGCCTCAGCGGAAATGGGCCTCATCTCGCCTGGAGGGGAGAACCTCCTGCATTTTCTCGAGTTGCGGCAGGTGCTCTCGACTTCCGACAGGGACCTCACGGACCCGCTCTGGTGGCCTCAGGAAAGGCCAGTTCCCATGCGAGTTGCTCGGGGCCTCTCGGGATTCCACTCCCATCGATGCCGGAGCATAAGGCCTTGTGTGGAGTCGGTGCCGGAACCTGAGGATTCCTCTCCAGTGCTGACATGGTTCTTGGGGTACTTCTGGAGTCTCCCCAGGGGAGTCAGTCCTCGTCTCGAGTGATGGCATGCACGTGTACTTTCCTCCCGAGCTGTAGGAGCAGTGTGGCGCTTCCCTTCGAGTGGATCAAGGGATCTGTGGCTTTCCCTCGAGGCTTTCCCACGAGGCTTTCCCACAGGGCTGCCCAGGTGCCACCGTGGTGTGAGTGGATCCTCGGCTTCAAAGTCGAGGCAGTGCAGGGAAAACAGGTTTCCCTGGAATGGACTGAGACATCTGGGGGAATCTGGGAATGGTGACACAACCCTTGAGTCCCTCTCGCCTTTCCTGTGGAGAGCGACTACTCTTAAGATGCGACGGGAACGCCGGGAATTCTTTCCCGACCCCCGCAAGGAAAGGATCCCTCGTCTGCAGCTATGAGGCGGAAAATGGGCTCCTCTGGATGTAGGTGGGACGCTCGTTCTTCCTCTCGAGTGGAGATGGGTATGTCGAGGAACTTCTTGAGTTACAGCAAGGGTGTGAAGGACCCTTTGGAAGTTCCAGAGGTTAGGTGTGATTAGCCTCGAGATGCCTCAGTAGAAGTGAGCCTCACCTCGTCTGGAGGGGAGAACCTCCCGGATTTTCTCGAGTTGCGGCAGGTGCTCTCAACTTATGACGGGGACCTCAGGGACACAGTCTGGTGGCCTCAGGAAAGGCCAGTCTCCATGCGAGTTGCTAGGGGGCCTCTCGGGATTCCACTCCCATCGATGCCGGAGCATAAGACCTTGTGTGGAGTCGGTGCCGGAACCTGAGGATTTCTCTCCAGTGCTGACATGGATCTTGGAGTACTTCTGGAGTCTCCCCAGGGGAGTCAGTCCTCGTCTCGAGTTGGGGGCATTCAAGTGCGCTTTTCTCCCGAACTGTAGCAGCAGTGTCGCCCTTCCCTTCGTGTGGATCAAGGGATCTGTGGCTTTCCCTTGAGGCTTTCGCACGAGGCTTTCCCACGAGGCTTTCCCACAGGGCTGTCCCACGTGCCACCGTGGTGTGAGTCGATCCTCGGCTTGAAAGTCGAGGCAGTGCAGGGAAAACAGGTTTCCCTGGAATGGACTGAGACATCTGGGGGACTCTGGGAATGTTGGCACAACCCTGGAGTTCCTCTCGCCTTTCCTGTGGAGAGCGCCTCCTCTTGAGATGCGACGGGAACAACGGGAATTCTTTCCCGACCACGCAGGGAAAGGATCCCTCCTCTCGAGAGAGGAGGCAAAAACGGGGCTCCTCTGGATGTGGCCGGGACTCTCGTGCTTCCTCTCGAGTGGAGACGGGTATGTCTGGGAACTTCTTGATTTGCAGCAAGGGTGTGAAGGACCCTTTGGAAGTTCCAGATCTTAGATGTGATTAGCCTCAAGACGCCTCAGCGGAAATGGGCCTCATCTCGCCTGGAGGGGAGAACCTCCTTGATTTTCTCTAGTTGCTGCAAGTGCTCTCGACTTACGACGGGGACCTCAGGGACCCGCTCTGGTGGCCTCAGGAAAGGCTCGTCCCCTTGCGAGTTGCTCGGGGGCCTCTCGGGATTCCTCTCCCTTCGACGCCGGGGCCTAAGAGCTTGTGTGGAGTCGGTGCCGGAACCTGAGGATTCCTCTCCAGTGCTGACATGCATCTTGCGGTACTTCTGGAGTCTCCCCAGGGGAGTCAGTCCTCGTCTCGAGTGGGGGCATGCACGTTCGCTTTCCTCCCGAGCTGTAGCAGAACTGTCACGCTTCCCTTCGTGTGGATCAAGGGATCTGTGGCTTTCCCTCGAGGCTTTCCCAGGAGGCTTTCCCACGAGACTTTCCCACAGGGCTGTCCCACGTGCCACCATCGTGTGAGTCGGTCCTCCGCTTGAACGTCGAGGCAGTGCAGGGTAAACAAGTTCCTCTGGAAAGGACTGAGACATCTGGGGGACTCTTCGAATGGTGGAACGACCCTGGAGTTCCTCTCACCTTTCTTGTGGAGCGTGCCTCCTCTTGAGATGCGACAGGTACGACAGGAATTCTTTCCCGGCCAATCTGGGTAAGGATCCCTCATCTTGAGCCAGGAGGGGGAATTGGGGCTCCTCTGGATGTGGGTGGTACCCTGGTGATTCCTATGGAGTGGCGACGGGTCTCTCGTGGAACCTCTTGAGTTGCAGCTAGGGTGTGAAGGACCCTTTGGAAGTTCCAGAGGTTAGGTGTGATTAGCCTCGAGAAGCCTCAGAGGAAATGGGCCTCATCTCGCCTAGGGGAGAACCTAATGGATTTTCCCTAGTTGTGGCAGGTGCTCTCGACTTATGACGGGGACCTCAGGGACCCGCTCTGGTGGCCTCAGGAAAGGCCAGGCGCCATGCGAGTTGCTCGGGGCCTCTCAGGATTCCTCTCCCTTCGATGCCGGGGCCTAAGACCTTGTGTGGAGTCGGTGCCGGAACCTGAGGATTCCTCTCCATTGTGGACATGGATCTTGGGGTACTTCTGGAGTCTCCCCAGGGGAGTTAGTCGTCGTCTTGTGTGGGGGCATGAACGTGCGCTTTCCTCCCGAGCTATAGCAGCAGTGTCACGCTTCCCTTTGCATGGATCAAGGGATCTGTGGCTTTCCCTCGTGGCTTTCCCACGAGGCTTTCCCACAGGGCTGTCCCACGTGCCATCGTGGTGTGAGTCGATCCTCGGCTAGAAATTCGAGGCAGTGCAGGGAAATCAGGTTTCCCTGGAATGGACTGAGACATCTCGGGGACTCTGGGAATTGTGGCACGACCCTGGAGTTCCTCTCGCCTTTCCTGTGGAGAGCGCCTCCTCTTGAGATGCGCCAGGAACGCCCAGGAATTCTTTTCCTGACTAAGCAGGGAAAGGATACCTCCTCTCGAGCTAGGAGGCGGAAACGGGGCTCCTCTGGATGTGGGCGGGTCTCTGGTGCTTCCTCTCGTGTGGAGACGGGTATGTCGGGGGAACTTCTTGAGTTGCAGCAAGGGTGTGAAGGACCCTTTGGAAGTTCCAGAGGTAAGGTGTGATTAGACTCGAGACGCCTTCCAGCAGAAATGGGCCTCATCTCGCCTGCAGGGGAGAAACCTCCTGGATTTTCTCGAGTTTCAGCAGGTGCTCTGCAGTTACGACGGGACTTATGTAACCGGCTCTGGTCCGCTCAGGAAATGCCAGTCCACTTGAGAGTTGCTAAGGGGCCTCTCGGGATTCCTCTCCGGTCGATGACGGGGTCTAAGACCTTGTTGGTGTCGGTGCCCGAACCTGAGGTTTCCTCTCCAGTGCTGACATGGATCTTGGGGTACTACTGGAGTCTCCACAGGGGAGTCATCTTCGTCTCCAATGGGGGCATGCACGTGCGCTTTTTCTCCCGAGCATTAGGAGCAGAGACAATTTTCCCGTTGGGTTGATCATGGGGTTTCTTGTTTTCCCTCGAGGCTTTCCCAGGAGGCTTTCCCACGAGGCTTTCCACAGGGCTGTCCCACGTGCCACCATCGTGTGAGTCGGTCCTCCGCGTGAACGTCGAGGCCGTGCAGGTAAACAAGTTCTCTGGAAAGGACTGAGACATCTGGGGACTCTTGGAATGGTGGAACGACCCTGGAGTTCCTCTCACCTTTCTTGTGGAGCGTGCTCCTCTTGAGATGCGACAGGTACGACAGGAATTCTTTCCGGGCCAATCAGGGAAAGCATCCCTCACATTGAGGCTAGGAGGGGAATTGGGCTCCTCTGGATGTGGGTGGTACCTGATGATTCCTATGTAGTGGCGAGGGTCTCTCCTGGATTTCTTGAGTTGCACCAAGGGTGTGAAGGACCTTTGAAGTTCCAGAGGGTAGATGTGATTAGACTCGAGACGCCTCAGCGGAAATGGCCTCATCTCGCCTGGAGGGTGGAACCTCCTGGATTTTCTTGAGTTGCGGGCAGGTGCTCTCGACTTATGACGGGGACCTCAGTGACCCGCTCTGGTGGCCTCAGGAAAGGCCAGTCCCCATGTGAGTTGCTCGGGGCCTCTCGGGATTCCTCTCCGTCGATGCCGGGGCCTAAGACCTTGTGTGGAGTCAGTGCCGGAACCTGAGGATTCCTCTCCAGTGCTGACATGGATCTTGGGGTACTTCTGGAGTCTCCCCAGGGGAGTCAGTCCTCGTCTCGAGTGGGGCATGCACGTGCTCTTTCCTCCCGAGCTGTAGCAGCAGTGTCACGCTTCCCTTCGCGTGGATCAAGGGATCTGTGGATTTCCCTCGAGGCTTTCCCACGAGGCTTTCCCACAGGGCTGTCCCACGTGCCACCGTGGTGTGAGTCGATCCTCGCTTGAAAGTCGAGGCAGTGCAGGGAAAATAGGTTTCCCTGGAATGGACTGAGACATCTGGGGACTCTGGAATGGTGGCACGACCCTGGAGTTCCTCTCGCCTTTCCTGTGGAGAGCGCCTCCTCTTGAGATGCGACGGGAACGCAGGGAATTCTTTCCCACCACGCAGGGAAAGGATCCCACCTCTCGAGCTAGGAGGCGGAAACGGGGCTCCTCTGGATGTGGGCGGGACTCTCGTGCTTCCTCTCGAGTGAGACGGGTATGTCGGGGAACTTCTTGAGTTGCAGCAAGGGTGTGAAGGACCCTTTGGACGTTCCAGAGGTTAGATGTGATTAGCCTCGAGAAGCCTCAGAGGAAATGGGCCTCATCTCGCCTGGAGGGAAGAACCTCCTGGATTTTTTCGAGTTGCGGCAGGCGCTCTCGACTTACGATGGGGACCTCATGGAACCGCTCTGGTGGCCTCAGGATAAGGCCCGTTCCCATGCGAGTAGCTCGGGGGCCTCTCGGGATTCCTCTCCCGTCGATACCGGGGCCTAAGCTTGTGTGGAGTCGGTGCCGTAACCAGAGCATTCCTCTCCAGTGCTGACATGATCTTCGGGTACTTCTGGAGTCTGCCCAAGGGAGTCAGGCCTCGTCTCGAGTGGGGCATGCACGTGCGTTTTTCCCCGAGCTGTAGCAGCAGTGTCACGCTTCCCTTCGCGTGGATCAAGGGATCTGTGGCTTTCCCTCGAGGCTTTCCCAGGAGGCTTTCCTATGAGGCTTTCCACAGGGCTGTCCACGTGCCACCGAGGTGTGAGTCGATCCTCGCTTGAAAGTCGAGGCAGTGCAGGGAAAAAGTTTTCCCTGGAATGGACTGAGACATCTGGGGCTCTGGGAATGGTGGCACGACCCTGGAGTTCCTCTCGCCTTTCCTGTGGAGAGCGCCTCCTCGTGAGATGCGACGGAACGCCGGAATTCTTTCCCGACCACGCAGGGAAAGGATCCCTCCTCTCGATCTAGGAGGCGGAACCGGGGCTCCTCTGGATGTGGGCGGGACTCTCGTGTTCCTCTCGAGTGGAGACGGGTATGTCGGGGAACTTCTTGAGTTGCAGCAAGGGTGTGAAGGGCCTTTTCAAGTTCCAGATGGTAGATGCGATTAGCCTCGAGACGCCTCAGCGAAAATGGCCTCATCTGCCTGGAGGGTGGAACCTCCTGGATTTTCTCGAGTTTGCGGCAGGTGCTCTCGACTTACGACGGGGACTTCAGGGCCGCTCTGGTGGCATCAGGAAAGGCCAGTCCCCATGCGAGTTGCTCGGGCCTCTCGGGATTCCTCCCCCTCGATGCCGGGGCCTAAGACCTTGTGTAGAGTCGGTGCCGGAACCTGAGGATTCCTTCCAGTGCTGACATGGTTCTTGGGGTTACTTCTGGAGTCTCCCCAGGGGAGTCAGTCCTTGTCTCGAGTGATGGCATGCACGTGTACTTTCCTCCCGAGCTGTAGGAGCAGTGTGGGTGTGGCGGCTTCCCGGCTTTCGTGTGGATCAAGGGATCCCTGTGGCTTTCCGCTCGAGGCTTTCCCACGAGGCTATTCCAACGAGGCTTTGCCCACAGGGCCTTGGCCACGTGCCAATC
>NW_017199968.1:0-7157 GCF_001704415.2 Capra hircus
GAGGCTTTTCCACGAGGCTTTCCCACAGGGCTGTCCACGTGCCACCGGGTGTGTGAGTTGATCTCGGCTTGAAAGTCGAGGCAGTACAGGGAAAACAAGTTTCCCTGGAATGGACTGAGACATCTGAGGGAATCTGGGAATGGTGGCACGACCCTGGAGTTCCTCTCGCCTTTTCTGTGGAGAGCGCCTACTCTTGAGATGCGACGGGAATGCCGGAAATTCTTTCCCGACCACGCAGGGAAAGGATCCCTTCTTTCGAGCTATGAGGTGGAAACGGGCTCCTCCTCATGTGGCGGGACTCTCGTGCTTCCTCTCGAGTGGAGTCGGGTATGTTGGGAACTTCTTGAGTTGCAGCAAGGGTGTGAAGGACCCTTTGGCAGTTCTAGAGGTTAGGTGTGATTAGCCCCGAGATGCCTCAATGGAAATGGGCCTCATCTTCGCCTGGAGGGGAGAAACTCCTGGATATTCTCGAGCTGCGGCAGGTGCTCTAGACTTACCATGGGAACTCAGGGACCCACTCTAGTGGCCTCAGGAAATTCCAGTCCCCATGCGAGTTCCTCGGGGCCCTCTCCGGATTCCTCTCCCGTCGATGTCGGGGCCTCAGACCTTACGTAGAGTCGGTGCTGTAACCTGAGGATACCTCTCCAGTGCTGACATGGATCTTGGTCTACTGCTGGAGTCTCCCCAGGGGAGTCAGTCCTCGTCTCAGTTGAGGGCATGCACGTGCGCTTTCCTCCCCAGCTGTAGCAGCAGTGTCGGGCTTCCCTTCGCGTGGATCAAGGGATCTGTGGCTTTCCCTCGAGGCTTTCCCACAAGGCTTTCCCACGAGGCTTTGCCACACGGCTGTGCCACGTGCCACAGTGGTGTGAGTCGATCCTCGGCTTGAAAGTCGAGTCAGTGCGGCGGGGAACAGGTTTCCCTGGAATGGACTGAGACATCTGGGGGACTCGGAGAATAATGGCATGTCCGTGGAGTTCGGCTCGCCTTTCCTGTGGAGAGCGCCTCCTCTTGAGATGCGACGGGAACGCCGAATTCTTTCCCGACCTCGCAGGGAAAGGATCCCTCCTCTCGAGCTATGAGGCGGAAACGGGGCTCCTCTGGATGTGGCGGAACTATCGTGCTTCCTCTTGAGTGGAGACGGGTATGTCGGGGAACTTCTTGATTTGCAGCAAGGGTGTGAAGGACCCTTTGGAAGTTCCAGAGTTTAAGTGTGCTTAGCCTTGAGATGTGTCAGCGGAAATAGGCTTCATTTTGCCTGGAGGGGAGAACATCCTTGATTTTCTCCAGTTGCGGCAGGTGCTCTCGACTTACGAGGGACCGCAGGGACCCGCTCTGGTGGCCTCAGGAAAGGCCAGTCAAGATCCAAGACAGCACTGGAGAGGGAGAGACATCAGGAGAGGCTCCCGAGTAACTCGCATGGGGACTGGCCTTTCCTGAGGCCACCAAAGCGGGCGCCTTAGGTCCCTGTCGTAAGTCGAGAGCACCTGGCGCAACTCGAGAAAATCCAGGAGGTTCTCCCCTCCAGGCGAGATGAGGCCCATTTTGCACTGAGGCGTCTCGAGGCTAATCACACCTAACCTCTGGAACTTCCAAGGGTCCTTCACACCCTTGCTGCAACTCAAGAAGTTCCCCGACATACCGTCTCCACTCGAGAGGAAGCATGAGAGTCCCGCCCACATCCAGAGGAGCCCCCGTTTCCGCCTCCTAGCTCAAGAGGAGGGATCCTTTCCCTGCGTGTTCGGGAAAGAATTCCCGGCATTCCCGTCGCATCTCAAGAGGAGCGCTCTCCACAGGAAAGGCGAGAGGAACTCCAGGGTCGTGTCACCATTCCCAGAGTCCCCCAGATGACTCAGTCCATTCCAGGGAAAACTCTTTTCCCTGCACTGCCTCGAATTTCAAGCCGAGATCGACTCACACACGGTGGCACGGGGACAGCCTGGGAAAGCCTGAAAGCTCGTGGGAAAGCCTCGAGGGAAAGCCACAGATCCCTTGATCCACGCGAAGGGAAGCGTGACACTGCTGCTACAGTTCAGGAGGAAAGGGCACGTGCATGCCCCCACTCGAAACGAGGACTGACTCCCCTGTGGAGACTCCAGAAGTACCCCAAGATCCATGTCAGCACTGGAGAGTAATCCTCAGGTTCCGGCACCGTATCCACACAAGAACTTATGCCCCAGTATCGACGGGAGAGGAATCCGATGGGCCCCCGAGCAACTCCATGGGGACTGCCTTTCCTTGAGGCCACCAGAGCGGGTCCCTGAGGTCCCCGTCGTAAGTCGGAGAGCACCTGCCGCAACTCGAGAAATTCCAGGAGTTCTCCGCTCCAGTCGAGATGAGGCCCATTTCCGATCAGAGGCGTCTCGAGGCTAATCACACCTAACCTCTTGAACTTCCAAAGGTTCCCTTCAACCCTTGCTGCAACTCAAGAAGTTCCCCGACATACCCGTCTCCACTCGAGAAGAATCACGAGAGTTCCGCCCACATCCAGAGGAGCTCCGTTTCCGCTTCCTAGCTTGAGAGGAGGGATCCTTTCCCTGCGTACGTCGGGAAAGAATTGCCCGGGTTCCCGTCGCATCTCAAGAGGAAGCGCTCTCGACAGGAAAGTCGCGAGGGAATTCCAGGGTCGTGCCACCATTCCAGAGTCCCCCAGATGTCTCAGTCCATTCCAGGGAAAACTGGTTTCCCTGCACTGCCTCGACTTTCAAGCCGAGGATCGACTCACACCACGGGTGGGCATAACTGTGGGACAGCCTCGTGGGAAAGCCTCCTGGGAAAGCCTAGAGGGAAAGCCCAGATCCCTTGATCCACGTGAAGGGAAGCCCGACACTCTGCTACAGCTAGGGAGGAAAGCGCACGTGCATGCCCCAACTCGAGACGAGGACTTAGTCCCTGGGGAGACTCCAGAAGTACCCCAAAACCATGTCAGCACTGGAGAGGAATCCTCAGGTTCTGGCACCGACTCCACACAAGGTCTTAGGCCCCAGCATCGAACGGGAAAGGAATCCCGAGAGGCCCCGAGCAACTCGCATGGGGACTGGCCTTTCCTGAGGCCACCAGAGCGGGTCCCTGAGGTCCCGTCGTAAGTCCAGAGCACCTGCTGCAACTCGAGTAAAATCCAGGAGGTTTTCCCCTCCAGGCGAGATGAGGCCCATTTCCACTGAGGCGTCTCGAACCTAATCACACCTAAACTCTGGAACTAATAAAGGGTCCTTCACACCCTTGCTGCAACTCAAGAAGTTCCCCGACATACCCATCTCCACTCGAGAGGAAGCACGAGAGTCCTGCCCACATCCAGAGGAGTCCCCTTTCCGCCTCCTAGCTCGAGAGGAGGGAATCCTTTCCCTGCGTAGTTCGGGAAAGAATTCCCGGCGTTCCCGTCGCATCTCAAGAGGAGGCGCCTCCACAGGAAAGGCGAGAGGAACTCCAGGGTATTGCCACCATTCCCAGAGTCCCCCAGATGTCTCAGTCCATTCCAGGGAAACCTGTTTTCCCTGCACTGCTTCGTCTTTCAAGCCGAGGATCGAGTCACACCATGGTGGCACGTGGGACAGCCTGTGGGAAAGCCTCGTGGGAGCATCTGTAGGAAGCCTCGTGGGAAAGCCTCGAGGGAAAGCCACAGATCCCTTGATCCACGCGAAGGGAAGCGTGACACTGCTGCTAAAGCTGGGAGGAAAGCACACGTGCATGCCCCCACTCGAGAGGAGGACTGACTCCCTGGGGAGACTCCAGAAGTACCCCAAGATCCATGTCAGCACTGGAGAGGAATCCTCAGGTTCCGGCACTGGACTCCACACAAGGTCTTAGGCACCGGCATCGAAGGGAGAGGAATCCCGAGAGGCCCACGAGCAACTCGCATGGGGTCTGGCCTTTCCTGAGGCCAAAGAACGGGTCCCTGAGGTCCCCGTTGTAAGTTGAGAGCACCTGCCGCAACTCGGAAAAATCCAGGAGGTTCTCCCCTCCAGGCGAGATCAAGGCCTATTTCCGCTGAGGCGTCTCGAGGCTAATCACATCTAACATCTGGAACTTCCAAAGGGTCCTTCACAACCCTTGCAGCAACTCAAGAAGTTCCCCGACATACCCGTCTCCACTCGAGAGGAAGCACGAGACTCCTGAACACATCCAAAGGAGCCCCGTTTCCCCCTCATAGCTTCGAGCGGAGGGATACTTTCCCTGCGTGTTTAGGCAAAGAATTCCCGTCGTTCCCGTCGCATCTCAAGAGGAGGCACTCTCCACAGGAGGGGCGAGAGGAACTCCAGGGTCGTGCCACCATTCGCAGAGTCCCCCAGATGTCTCAGTCCATTCCAGGGAAAACTGTTTTCCCTGCACTGCCTCCACTTTCAAGCCGCAGGATCGACTCACACCAAGGAGGCACCTGGGACAGCCCTGTGGGAAAGCCTCATGGGAAAGCCTCGTGGGAAAGCCTCGAGGGAAAGCCACAGATCCCTTGATCCACGCGAAGGGAAGCACCGAGACTGCTGCTAAGCTCGGAAGAAAAGAGCACGTTCATGCCCCCGACTCGAGACGAGGACTGATTCCCCTGGGGAGACTACAGAAGTACCCCAAGATCCATGTCAGCACTGGAGAGGAATCCTCAGGTTCTGGCAGTGACTCCAACATAAGGTCTTAGGCCCAGTATCGACGGGAGAGGAATCCCGATGGGCCCCCGAGCAACTCCATGGGGACTGGCCTTTCCTTAGGCCACCAGAGCGGGTCCCTGAGGTCCCCGTCGTTAAGTCGAGAGCACCTGCCGCAACTCCGAGAAAATCCAGGACGTTCTCCCCTCCAGGCGAGATGAGGCCCATTTCCACAGAGGCGTCTCGAGGCTAATCACACCTAACCTCTGGAACTTCCAAAGGTTCCTTCACACCCTTGCTGCAACTCAAGAAGTTCCCCGACACACCCGTCTCCACTCGAGAGGAAGGCACGAGAGTTCCGCCCACATTCAGAGGAGCCCCGTTTCCGCCTCCTAGCTCGAGAGGAGGGATCCTTTCCCTGCGTACTCGGGAAAGAATGCCCCGGCGTTCCCGTCGCATCTCAAGAGGAGGCGCTCTCCACAGGAAAGGCGAGAGGAACTCCAGGGTCGTGCCACCATTCCCAGAGTCCCCCAGATGTCTCAGTCCATTCCAGGGAAACCTGTTTTCCCTGCACTGCCTCGACTTTCAAGCCAAGGATCGACTCACACCACAGTGGAACGTGGGACATAACTGTGGGAAAGCCTCGTGGGAAAGCCTCGTGGGAATGCCTCGAAGGAAAGCCCCTGATCCCTTGATCCACGCGAAGAGAGCGCGACACTGCTGCTACAGCGCGGGAAGGAAAGACGCACGTGCATGCCCCCACTCAAGTCGAGGACTCACTCTCCTGGGGAGACTCCAGAATACCCCAAGAATCCATGTCAGCACTGGAGAGGAATCCTCAGATTCCGGCACCCGACTCCACACAAGTGTTAGGCCCCGGCATCGACGGAGAGGAATCCGAGAGGCCCCCGAGCAACTCGCATGGGGACTGGCCTTTCCTGAGGCCACCAGAGCGGGTCCCTGAGGTCCCCTGTCGTAAGTCGGGAGCACCTGCCGCAACTCGAAAAATCCAGGCGGTTCTCCCCTCCAGGCGAGATGAGGCCCATTTCCACTGAGGCGTCTCGAGACTAATCACATCTAACATCTGGAACATCCAAAGGGTCCTTCACACCCTTGCTGCAACTCAAGAAGTTCCCCGACATACCCGTCTCCACTCGAGAGGAAGCACGAGAGTTCTGCCCACATCCAGAGGAGCCCCGTTTCCGCCTCCTAGCTCGAGAGGAGGGATCCTTTCCCTGCGTGGTCGGGAAAGAATTCCCGACGTTCCCGTCGCATCTCAAGAGTAGGCGCTCTCCACAGGAAAGGCGAGAGGAATTCCAGGGTAGTGCCACCATTCCCAGAGTCCCCCAGATGTCTCAGTCCATTCCAGGGAAACCTGTTTTCCCTGCACTGCCTCGACTTTCAAGCCGAGGATCGACTCACACCTCGGTGGCACGTGGGACAGCCCTGTAGGAATGCCACGTGGGAAAGCCTCGAGGGAAAGCCACAGATCCCTTGATCCACGCGAAGGGAAGCGTGATACTGCTGCTACAGCTTGGGAGGAAAGGGCACGTGCATGCCCCACTCAAGTCGAGGACTCACTCTCCTGGGGAGACTCCAGAAATACCCCAAGATCCATGTCAGCACTGCAGAGGAATCCTCAGGTTCCGGCACCGACTCCACACAAGGTCTTAGCAACCGCATCGAGGGGAGAGGATTTCCGAGAGGCCCCCGTGCAATTCGCATGGGGACTTGTCTTTGCTGAGGCCACCAGAGCGGGTCCCTGAGGTCCCCGTCGTAAGTCGAGAGCACCTGCCGCAACTCGAGAAAATCCAGGAGGTTCTCCCCTCCAGGCGAGATAAGGCCCATTTCGCTGAGGCGTCTGGAGGCTAATCACATCTAACATCTGGAACTTCCAAAGGGTCCTTCAAACCCTTGCTGCAACTCAAGAAGTTCCACGACATATCCGTCTCCACTTGAGAGGAAGCTCGAGAGTCCCGGCCACATCCAGAGGAGCCCCGTTTCCATCTCCTAGTTCGAGAGGAGGGATCCTTTCCCTGCGTGGTCAGGAAAGAATTCCGGCGTTCCCGTCGCATCTCAAGAGGAGGCGCTCTACACAGGTAAGGCGAGAGGAACTCCAGGGTCGTGCCACCATTCCGAGAGTCAACCAGATGTCTCCGTCCATTCCAGGGAAACCTGTTTTCCCTGCACTGCCTCGACTTTCAAGCCGAGGATCGACTCATACCACGTTGGCACGTGGACAGCCCTGTGGTAAAGCCTCGTGGGAAAGCCTGGTGGGAAAGCCTAAGGAAAGACACAGATCCCTTGATCCACGTGAAGGGAAGCGCGGACACTGCTGCTACAGCTCAGAAGGAAAGCGCAGGTTCATGCCCCCCACTCGAGACGAGGACTGTCTCCCCTGGGGGAGACTCCAGAAAGTACCCCAGATCCATGTCACCACTGGAGATGAATCCTCAGGTTCCGGCACTCACTCCACACAAGATCTTAGGCCCGGCATCGACGGGAGAGGAATCCCGAGTGGCCCCACGAGCAGTTCGCATGGGGACTGGCCTTTCCTGAGGCCACCAGAGGGTGTCCCTGAGG
>NW_017199969.1:0-7156 GCF_001704415.2 Capra hircus
GGCCTCATCTCGCTGGAGGGGAGAACCTCCTGAATTTTCTCGAGTTGCGGCAGGGTGCTCTCGACTTAGGACGGGGACCTCAGGGACCAACTCTGGTGGCCTCAGGAAAGGCCAGTCCCCATGCGAGTTGCTCGGGGGCCTCTCGGGATTCCTCTCGTCGATGCCGGGGCCTAAGATCTTGTGTGGAGTCGGTGCCGGAACCTGAGGATTCCTCTCCAGTGCTGACATGGATCTTGGGGTACTTCTGGAGTCTCGCCAGTGGAGTCAGTCCTCGTCTCGAGTGGGGGCATGCACGTGCGCTTTCCTCCCGAGCTGTAGCAGCAGTGTCGCGCTTCCATTCGCCTGGATCAAGGGATCTGTGGCTTTTCAAGGAGGCTTTCCCACGAGGCTTTCCCACGAGGCTTTCCCACGAGGCTATCCCACAGGGCTGTCCCACGTGCCACCGTGGTGTGAGTCAATCCTCGGCTTGAAAGTCGACGCAGTGCAGGGAAAACAGGTTTCCCTGGAATGGACTGAGACATCTGGGGGATTCTGGGAATGTGGCTCGACCCAGGAGTTCCTCTCGCATTTCCTGTGGAGAGCGCCTCCTTTTGAGATGCGACGGGAACTCCGGGAATTCTTTCCAGACCACGCAGGGAAAGGATCCCTCCTCTCAGGCTAGGAGGCGGAAACGGGGCTCCTCTGGATGAATGTGGGACTCTCGTGATTCCTCTCGAGTGGAGACGGGTATGTCGGGGAACTTCTTGAGTTGCAGCAAGGGTGTGAAGGACCCTTTGGAAGTTCCAGAGGTTAGGTGTGATTAGCCTCGAGACGCCTCAGCGGAAACGGGCCTCATCTGGCCTGGAGGGGAGAACCTCCTGGATTTTCTCGAGTTGTGGCAGGTGCTCTCGACTTACGACGGGGACCTCAGCGACCGGCTCTGGTGGTCTCAGGAAAGGCCAGTCCCCATGCGAGTTTTTCGGGGCCTCTCGGGATTCCTCTCCAGTCGATGCCGGGGCCTAAGACCTTTTGTGGAGTCGCTGCCGGCACCTGAGGATTCCTCTCCAGTGCTGACATGGATTTGGGGTTCTTCTGGAGTCTCCCCAGGGGAGTCAGTCCTCGTCTCGAAGGGGCATGCACGTGGGATTTCCTCTCGAGCTGTAGCAGCAGTGTCACGCTTCCCTTCACGTGGATCAAGGGATCTGTGGCTTTCACTCGAGGCTTGCCCAGGAGGTTTTCCCACAGGGCTGTCCCACGTGCCACCGTGGTGTGAGTCGATCCTCGGCTTGAAAGTCGAGGCAGTGCAGGGAAAACAGGTTTCCCTGGAATGGACTGAGACATCTGGGGGACTCTGGGAATGGTGGCACGACCCTGGAGTTCCTCTCGCCTTTCCTGTGGAGAGCGCCTCCTCTTGAGATGCGACGGAAACCCTGGGAATTCTCTCCCGACCACGCATGGGAAGGATCCCTCCTCTCGAGCTAGGAGGCGGAAACGGGGCTCCTCTGGATGAGGGCGGGACTCTCGTGCTTCCTCTCGAGTGGAGACGGGTATGTCGGGGAACTTCTTGAGTTGCAGCAAGGGTGTGAAGGACCCTTTGGAAGTTCCAGAGGTTAGGTGTGATTAGCCTCGAGACGCCTCAGCGGAAATGGGCCTCATCTCGCCTGGAGGGGAGAACCTCCTGGATTTTCTCGAGTAGCGGCAGGTGCTCTCGACTTATGACGGGGACCTCAGGGACCCGCTCTGGTGGCCTCAGGAAAGGCCAGTCCCCATGCGAGTTGCTCGGGGCCTCTCGGGATTCCTCTCCCGTCGATGCCGGGGCCTAAGCCTGCCGGGAGCCAGTGTGAGGAAGCCCGCCCGTGACAAGTTTATGAGGAAGGAAGCTGACATAAGCAAGGCGTGCTCAGACTTCAGGAACCCCTCTGGAAATTTTTAAGCATGTACCCCAACAAAAATCTGCCGGTTTTTGTGCTCTGCTTTTTCACTCTTCTGACCTTTTCTGGAAAAAGTCAATTCAGGGCGTTAGTCTTCTGCATTTGAAAGAGTGTTTCAATCCAAAAACCCTCTGATGGCTTTCTAGCCTGCCTGTAGGACTCGTACAGCTGCGCTTGTGATTGTTTGAGGCCTCCTGACCGCAGGAGGCACAGGAAGCTTAAAACATCCTAGGAATGCAGGAGCTTTCGAGGAGTCAAAAGCTTTAGAATAGGACTGATTAAAAGTTTCATTTTTTGGGTCAATGCTTGCTGCCAAATTTTCATATCCTTTATTTTTAGATATAGTTGGTATATAGAAAAACAAGTAGTAGACCTGGTATTAGCAACATTAGATCTTTGAGTTAAGTACCTTCTTTGTTATAACCCACTGCACCTTTGTTCTATAGAGATGTAACTTTAATGCTTTAAGGAGATGCAGATTAAAGAAAAACACTTCAGGGGAAACAAAATTAACATTCATTAAGGAAGAGAGCCAAAAAGTGTAACAAGCCTCTTGGCCAGAAGATAATGTAAATCACCTGAGACCTTTTGTATACAAAATGATATACAGAAAGAATCTGGGTTGTGAACGCTACATAATTTTGTGTTATCCATTGATCTCCATGTTTTATCAAAAGTATAAAAGGCCTTCTGAACAATAAAGGAGGAGGCCAGGGGCCGGGGGCCAGTTTCTCGGACCAGCTTCTCGAACTAGTCTCTCAGCCTGGTTTCTTGGGACTCTGGCTCCCCCCGTGTCTTTCTCTCTCTTTCTTCTTCTCTACCTTTCCTTCTCTCTGCTCTTTACTTTAACTTCAGGCTGAATCTCCACCTGGAGTGCGGAGGCTCGCCAGGTCTACTTACTTGCCCCGGCTGTTAAGACCCGCACGAAAGGGAGCTTAAGGCGAGGCACCCTTAGATATTCAAGCGGGCGCCGGTGGCCCAACGTAGGTGGTGCAAATTCCTTGTCTGGAATTTTATTGGCCTTCCGCGTAAACCAAGCTATTCAGCCCTCTTTTCTCCACTTAATCTTCTTACTACACTATAGTTTCCTAATCTAATCTTACATTAATAAATAAACAAGTCTTTCCACGCCAACGCCGACCACCTTCGAATTCCCTGGATCCACCGGGGCTGGACCCCGGCATAAGACCTTGTGTGGAGTCGGTGCCGGAAGCTGAGGATTCCTCTCCAGTGCTGACATGGATCTTGGGGTACTTCTGAAGTCTCCCCAGGGGAGTCAGTCTTCGTCGCGAGTGGGGCATGCACGTGCGCTTTCCTCCCGAGCTGTAGCAGCAGTGTCATGCTCCCCTTCGCGTGGATCAAGGGATCTGTGGCTTTCCCACGAGGCTTTCCTCGAGGCTTTCCCGCTTTCCCGCAAGGCTTTCCCGCAGGGCTGTCCCACGTGCCACCGTGGTGTGAGTCGATCCTCGGCTTGAAAGTCGAGGCAGTACAGGGAAAACAGGTTTCCCTGGAATGAACTGAGACATCTGGGGGACTCTGGGAATGGTGGCACGACCCTGGAGTTCCTCTCGCCTTTCCTGTGGAGAGCGCCTCTTCTTGAGATGCCACGGGAACGCCGGGAATTCTTTCCCGACCACGCAGGGAAAGGATCCCTCTCTCGATCTGGGAGGCGGAAACGGGGCTTCTCTGGATGAGGGCGGGACTCTCGTGATTCCTTTCGAGTGGAGACGGGTATGTCGGGGAACTTCTTGAGTTGCAGCAAGGGTGTGAAGGACCCTTTGGAAGTTCCAGAGGTTAGGTGTGATTAGCCTCGAGACGCCTCAGCGGAAATGGGCCTCATCTCGCCTGGAGGGGAGAACCTCCTGGATTTTCTCGAGTAGCGGCAGGTGCTCTCGACTTATGACGGGGACCTCAGGGACCCGCTCTGGTGGCCTCAGGAAAGGCCAGTCCCCATGCGAGTTGCTCGGGGCCTCTCGGGATTCCTCTCCCGTCGATGCCGGGGCCTAAGCCTGCCGGGAGCCAGTGTGAGGAAGCCCGCCCGTGACAAGTTTATGAGGAAGGAAGCTGACATAAGCAAGGCGTGCTCAGACTTCAGGAACCCCTCTGGAAATTTTTAAGCATGTACCCCAACAAAAATCTGCCGGTTTTTGTGCTCTGCTTTTTCACTCTTCTGACCTTTTCTGGAAAAAGTCAATTCAGGGCGTTAGTCTTCTGCATTTGAAAGAGTGTTTCAATCCAAAAACCCTCTGATGGCTTTCTAGCCTGCCTGTAGGACTCGTACAGCTGCGCTTGTGATTGTTTGAGGCCTCCTGACCGCAGGAGGCACAGGAAGCTTAAAACATCCTAGGAATGCAGGAGCTTCCGAGGAGTCAAAAGCTTTAGAATAGGACTGATTAAAAGTTTCATTTTTTGGGTCAATGCTTGCTGCCAAATTTTCATATCCTTTATTTTTAGATATAGTTGGTATATAGAAAAACAAGTAGTAGACCTGGTATTAGCAACATTAGATCTTTGAGTTAAGTACCTTCTTTGTTATAACCCACTGCACCTTTGTTCTATAGAGATGTAACTTTAATGCTTTAAGGAGATGCAGATTAAAGAAAAACACTTCAGGGGAAACAAAATTAACATTCATTAAGGAAGAGAGCCAAAAAGTGTTAACAAGCCTCTTGGCCAGAAGATAATGTAAATCACCTGAGACCTTTTGTATACAAAATGATATACAGAAAGAATCTGGGTTGTGAACGCTACATAATTTTGTGTTATCCATTGATCTCCATGTTTTATCAAAAGTATAAAAGGCCTTCTGAACAATAAAGGAGGAGGCCAGGGGCCGGGGCCAGTTTCTCGGACCAGCTTCTCGAACTAGTCTCTCAGCCTGGTTTCTTGGGACTCTGGCTCCCCCCGTGTCTTTCTCTCTCTTTCTTCTTCTCTACCTTTCCTTCTCTCTGCTCTTTACTTTAACTTCAGGCTGAATCTCCACCTGGAGTGCGGAGGCTCGCCAGGTCTACTTACTTGCCCCGGCTGTTAAGACCCGCACGAAAGGGAGCTTAAGGCGAGGCACCCTTAGATATTCAAGCGGGCGCCGGTGGCCCAACGTAGGTGGTGCAAATTCCTTGTCTGGAATTTTATTGGCCTTCCGCGTAAACCAAGCTATTCAGCCCTCTTCCTCCACTTAATCTTCTTACTACACTATAGTTTCCTAATCTAATCTTACATTAATAAATAAACAAGTCTTTCCACGCCAACGCCCCACCCTTCGAATTCCCTGGATCCACCGGGGCTGGACCCCGGCATAAGACCTTGTGTGGAGTGTGCCGGAACCTGAGGATTCCTCTCCAGTGCTGACATGGATCTTGGGGTACTTCTGAAGTCTCCCCAGGGGAGTCAGTCTTCGTCGCGAGTGGGGGCATGCACGTGCGCTTTCCTCCCGAGCTGTAGCAGCAGTGTCATGCTCCCTTCGCGTGGATCAAGGGATCTGTGCTTTCCCACGAGGCTTTCCCTCGAGGCTTTCCCACGAGGCTTTCCCCAAGGCTTTCCCGCAGGGCTGTCCCACGTGCCACCGTGGTGTGAGTCGATCCTCGGCTTGAAAGTCGAGGCAGTACAGGGAAAACAGGTTTCCCTGGAATGACTGAGACATCTGGGGGACTCTGGGAATGGTGGCACGACCCTGGAGTTCCTCTCGCCTTTCCTGTGGAGAGCGCCTCTTCTTGAGATGCCACGGGAACGCGGGAATTCTTTCCCGACCACGCAGGGAAAGGATCCCTCCTCTCGATCTGGGAGGCGGAAACGGGGCTTCTCTGGATGAGGCGGGACTCTCGTGATTCCTTTCGAGTGGAGACGGGTATGTCGGGGAACTTCTTGAGTTGCAGCAAGGGTGTGAAGGACCCTTTGGAAGTTCCAGAGGTTAGGTGTGATTAGCCTCGAGACGCCTCAGCGGAAATGGGCCTCATCTCGCCTGGAGGGGAGAACCTCCTGGATTTTCTCGAGTAGCGGCAGGTGCTCTCGACTTATGACGGGGACCTCAGGGACCCGCTCTGGTGGCCTCAGGAAAGGCCAGTCCCCATGCGAGTTGCTCGGGGGCCTCTCGGGATTCCTCTCCCGTCGATGCCGGGGCCTAAGCCTGCCGGGAGCCAGTGTGAGGAAGCCCGCCCGTGACAAGTTTATGAGGAAGGAAGCTGACATAAGCAAGGCGTGCTCAGACTTCAGGAACCCCTCTGGAAATTTTTAAGCATGTACCCCAACAAAAATCTGCCGGTTTTTGTGCTCTGCTTTTTCACTCTTCTGACCTTTTCTGGAAAAAGTCAATTCAGGGCGTTAGTCTTCTGCATTTGAAAGAGTGTTTCAATCCAAAAACCCTCTGATGGCTTTCTAGCCTGCCTGTAGGACTCGTACAGCTGCGCTTGTGATTGTTTGAGGCCTCCTGACCGCAGGAGGCACAGGAAGCTTAAAACATCCTAGGAATGCAGGAGCTTCCGAGGAGTCAAAAGCTTTAGAATAGGACTGATTAAAAGTTTCATTTTTTGGGTCAATGCTTGCTGCCAAATTTTCATATCCTTTATTTTTAGATATAGTTGGTATATAGAAAAACAAGTAGTAGACCTGGTATTAGCAACATTAGATCTTTGAGTTAAGTACCTTCTTTGTTATAACCCACTGCACCTTTGTTCTATAGAGATGTAACTTTAATGCTTTAAGGAGATGCAGATTAAAGAAAAACACTTCAGGGGAAACAAAATTAACATTCATTAAGGAAGAGAGCCAAAAAGTGGTAACAAGCCTCTTGGCCAGAAGATAATGTAAATCACCTGAGACCTTTTGTATACAAAATGATATACAGAAAGAATCTGGGTTGTGAACGCTACATAATTTTGTGTTATCCATTGATCTCCATGTTTTATCAAAAGTATAAAAGGCCTTCTGAACAATAAAGGAGGAGGCCAGGGGCCGGGGGCCAGTTTCTCGGACCAGCTTCTCGAACTAGTCTCTCAGCCTGGTTTCTTGGGACTCTGGCTGGCTCCCCCCGTGTCTTTCTCTCTCTTTCTTCTTCTCTACCTTTCCTTCTCTCTGCTCTTTACTTTAACTTCAGGCTGAATCTCCACCTGGAGTGCGGAGGCTCGCCAGGTCTACTTACTTGCCCCGGCTGTTAAGACCCGCACGAAAGGGAGCTTAAGGCGAGGCACCCTTAGATATTCAAGCGGGGCGCCGGTGGCCCAACGTAGGTGGTGCAAATTCCTTGTCTGGAA
>NW_017199970.1:0-7155 GCF_001704415.2 Capra hircus
AGACGGAATGTCGGGGGAACTTCTTGAGTTGCAGTAAGGTGTGAAGGACCCTTTGGAAGTTCCACAGCGTAAGGTGTGATTAGCCTCGAGATACCTCAGCGGAAATGGGACTCAGCTCACCTGGAGGGGAGAACCTCCTGGTTTTTCTCGAGTTGCGGCAGGTGCTCTCGACTTACGACGGGGACCTCAGGGACCCGCTGTGGTGGCCTCAGGAAAGGCCAGTACCCATGGCGAGTTGCTCTGGGGCCTCTCGGGATTCCTCTCACGTCGATGCACGGGCCTAAGACCTTGTGTGGAGTCGGTGCCGGAACCTGAGGATTCCTCTCCAGTGCAGACATGGATCCTGGGGTACTTCTGGAGTCTCCCTAGGGGAGTCAGTCCTCGTCTCGAGCGGGGCATGCACGTGCGCTTTCCTCCCGAGCTGTAGCAGCAGTGTCACGCTTCCCTTCGCGTGGATCAAGAGATCTGTGGCTTTCCTTGAGGCTTTCCCACGAGGCTTTCCCACGAGGCTTTCTCACAAGGCTGTACCACGATGCCACGGTGGTGTGAGTCGATCCTCGGCTTGAAAGTCGAGGCAGTGCAGGGAAAACAGGTTTCCCTGGAATGGACTGAGACACCTGGGGGACTCTGGAATGGTGGCACGACCCTGGTGTTCCTCTCGCCTTTCCTGTGGAGAGCGTCTCCTCTTGTGATGCGACGGGAACGCCGAGAATTCTTCCCCGAACACGCAGAGAAAGGATCCCTCCTCTCGAGCTAGGAGGCAGAAACGGGTCTCTTCTGGATGTGGGCGGGACTCTCGTGCTTCCTCTCCGAGTGGAGACGGAGAAGTCGGGGAACTTCTTGAGTTGCAGCAAGATTGTGAAGGACCCTTTGAATTTCCAGAGGTTAAGTGTGATTCCTCGAGACGCCTCAGCGGAAATGGGCCTCATCTCGCCTGGAGGGACGAACCTCCTGGATTTTCTCGAGTTGCGGCAGGTGCTCTCGACTTCAGACGGGGACCTCAGGGACCCGCTCTCGAGGCCTCAGGAAAGGCCAGTCCCTATCCAGTTGCTCGCGAGCCTCTCGGGATTCCTCTCCCGTCGATGCTGGTGCCTAAGACCTTGTGGGGAGTCGGTGCCCGCACCTGAGGATTCCTCTCCAGTGCTGACACGGATCTTGGGGTACTTCTGAAATCTCCCCTGGGGAGTCAGTCCTCGTCTCGAGTGGGGGCAGGGACGTGCGATTTCCTCCCGAGCTGTAGCAGCAGTGTCATGCTTCCCTTCGCGTGGATCAAGGGATCTTGTGGCTTTGCCTCAAGGCTTTCCACTAGGCTTTCCCACGAGGCTTTCCCACAGGGCTGTCCCACGTGCCACCGTGGTGTGAGTTGATCCTCGGCTTTGAAAGTCGAGGCAGTGCAGGGAAAACAGGTTTCCCTGGAATGGACAGACATCTGGGTGACTCTGGAATGGTGGCCCGACCCTAGAGTTCCTCTCGCCTTTCCTATGGAGAGAGCCTCTCCTTTGAGATGCGACGGGAACGCCGGGAATTCTTTCCCGACCACGCAGGGAAAGGTTCCCTCCCTCTCGAGCTATGAGGCGGAAACGGGGCTCCTCTGGATGTGGGCAGAACTCTCGTGCTTCCTCTCGAGTCGAGACGGGTATGTTTGGGAACTTCTTGAGTTGCAGCAAGGGTGTGAAGGACCTTTGGAATTTCCAGAGGTTAGATGTGACTAGCCTCAAGATGCCTCAGCGGAAATGGGCCTCATATAGCCTGGAGGGGAGAACCTCCTGGATTTTCTCGAGTTGCGGCAGGTGCTCTTGATTTACGACGGGGACCCCTGGGACCCGCTCTGGTGGCCTCAGGAAAGGCCAGTCCCAATGCGAGTTGCTCGGGGGACTCTCGGGATTCCTCTCCGTCGATGCTGGGGCCTAAGACCTTGTGTGGACTCAGTGACGCAACCTGAGGATTCCTCTCCATTGCTGACATGGATCTTGGGGTACTTCTGGAGTCTCCCCAGGGGAGTCAGTACGCGTCTCGAGTGGGGGCATGCACGTGCGCTTTCCTCCCGAGCTGTAGCAGCAGTGTCTCCCTTCCCCTCGCGAGGATCAAGAGATCAGGGGATTTCCCTCCTTTCCACGAGGCTTTCCCACGAGGCTTTCTCACAAGGCTCTCCCACGTGCCACCGTGGTGTGAGTCCATCCTCGGCTTGAAAGTCGAGGCAGTGCAGGAAAACTGTTTTCCCCTGGAATGGACGGAGACATCTGGTTGCCTCTGGGAATGGTGGCACGACGCTGGAGTTCCTCTCGCCTTTCCTGTGGAGAGCGCCTCCTCTTGAGATTCGACGGGAACGCCGGGAATTCTTTCCGGACGACGTAGGGAAAGGATCCCTCCTCTCAAGCTAGGAGGCGGAAACGGGGCTCCTCTGGATGTGGGCGGGACTCTCGTGCTTCCTCTGGAGCGGAGACGGGTATGTCGGGAACTTCTTGAGTTGCAGCAAGGGTGTGAAGGACCTTTGGAAGTTCCAGAGGTTAGGTGTGAGTAGCCTCGAGACGCCTCAGCGGAAATGGCCCTCATCTCGCCTGGAGGGGAGAACCTCCTGGATTTTCTCGAATTGCGGCAGTTGCTCTCCACTTACGACGGGGACCTCAGGGACCCGCTCTGGTGGCCTCAGGAAAGACCAGTCCCCATGCGAGTAGCTCGGGGCCTCAGGGATTCCTTCCTGTCGATGCTGGGGCCTAAGACCTTGTGTGGAGTCAGTGCTGGAACCTGAGCATTCCTCTCCAGTGCTGTCATGGATCTTGGGTACTTCTGGAGTCTCCCCAGGGGAGTCAGTCCTCCTCTCGAGTGGGGGCATGCACGTGCGCTTTCCTCCTTAGCTGAAGCAGCAGTGTCACGCTTCCCTATGCTTGGATCAAGGGATCTGTGCCTTTCCCTCGAGGCTTTCCCACGAGGCTTTCCCACGAGGCTTTCCCAGGCTTTCCCAGGCTTTCCCATGAGGCTTTCCCACAGGGCTGTCCCACGTGCCACCGTGGTGTGAGTCGATTCTCGTTTTGAAAGTCGAGGCAGTGAAGGGAAGACAGGTTTCCTGGAATGGACTGAGAGATCCAGGGACTCTGGGAATGGTGGCACGACCCTGGAGTTCCTCTCACCTTTCCTGTGGAGCGCGACTCCTCTTGAGATGTGACAGGAACATCGGGAATTCTATCCCGACCACGCAGGGAAAGGATCCCTCCTCTTGAGCTAGAAGGCGGAAACGGGGCTTCTCTCGATGTGTGCGGGACTCTCGTGCTTCCTCTCGAGTTGAGACGGGTATGTCGGGGAACTTCTTGAGTTGCAGTAAGGGTGTGAAGGACCCTTTGGAAGTTCCACAGGTAAGGTGTGATTAGCCTCGAGATACCTCAGCGGAAATGGGACTCAGCTCACCTGGAGGGGAGAACCTCCTGGATTTTCTCGAGTTGCGGCAGGTGCTCTCGACTTACGACGGGGACCTCAGGGATCCGCCTGTGGTGGCCTCAGGAAAGGCCAATCCCCATGTGAGTAGCTTGGGGCCTCTCGGGATTCCTCTCCCGTCGATGCCGGGGCCTAAGACCTTGTGTGGAGTAGGTGCCGGAACCTGAGGTTTCCTCTCCAGTGCTGACATGGATCTTGGGGTACGTCTGGAGTCGCCCAGGGGAGTCAGTCCTCGTCTCGAGTGGGGGCATGTACGTGCGCTTTCCTCCCGAGATGTAGCAGCAGTGTCATGCTTCCCTTCGCGTGGATCAAGGGATCTGCAACTTTCCCTCGAGGCTTTCCCACGAGGCTTTCCCTCGAAGCTTTCCCACAGGTCTGTCCCACGTGCCACCGTGGTGTGAGTCGATCCTCGGCTTGAAAGTCGAGGCAGTGCAGGGAAAACAGGTTTCCCTGAATGGACTGAGACATCTGGGGGACTCTGGGAATGGTGGCACGACCCTGGAGTTCCTCTCGCCTTTCCTGTGGAGAGCGCCTCCTCTTGAGATGCGACGGGAACGCCGGGAATTCTTTCCCGACCACGCAGGGAAATATCCCTGCCCTCGAGCTATGAGAGGCAAACGGGGCTCCTCCGGATGAGGGCGGGACTCTCGTGCTTCCTCTCCAGTGGAGACGGGTATGTTGGGGAACTTCTTGAGTTGCAGCAAGGGTGTGAAGGACCCTTTGGAAAGTCAAGAGGTTAGTTGTGATTAGCCTCGAGATGCCTCAGCGGAAATGGGCCTAATCTCGCCTGGAAGGGAGAACCTCCTGGATTTTCTCTAGTTGCGGCAGGTGCTCTCGACTTACGACGGGGACCTCTGGGACCCGCTCTGGTGGCCTCAGGAAAGGCCAGTCCCCATGCTAGTTGCATGGGGCCACTCGGGATTCCTCTCCCGTCGATGTTGGGGCCTAAGACCTTGTGTCGAGTCGGTGCAGGAACCGGAGAATTCCACTCCAGTGCTGACATGGTTCCTGGGTACTTTTGGAGTCTCCCTAAGGAGTCAGTCCTCGTCTCGAGTTGGGGCATGCACGTGCGCTTTCCTCCGAGCTTTAGCAACAGTGTCGCGCTTCCCTTCGCGAGTATCAAGTGATCTGTGGCTTTCCGAAGAGGCTTTCCCACGAGGCTTTCCCACGAGGCTTTCCCACAGGGCTGTCCCACGTGCCACCGTGGTGTGAGTCGATCCTCGGCTTGAAAGTCGAGGCAGTGCAGGGAAAACAGGTTTCCCTGGAATGGACTGAGACATCTGGGGGCTCTGGGAATGGTGAAACGACCCTGGTAGTTCCTCTCGCCTTTCCTGTGGAGAGCGCCTCCTCTTGAGATGCGACGGGAACGCCGGGAATTCTTTCCCGACCACGCAGGGAAAGTATCCCTCTTCTCGAGCTAGGAGGCGGAAACGGGGCTCCTCTGGATATGGGCGTGACTCTCGTGCTTCCTCTCGAGTGGATTCGGGTATGTCGGGGAACTTCTTGAGTTTCAGCAAGGGTGTGAAGGACCCTTTGGAAGTTCCAGATGTTAGATGTGATTAGCCTCGAGACACCTCAGCGGAAATGGGCCTCATCTCGCCTGGAGGGGAGAACCTCCTGGATTTTCTCAAGTTGCGGGCAGGTGCTCTGGACTTACGACGGGGACCTCAGGGACCCGCTCTGGCGGCCTCAGGAAAGACCAGTCCCCTTGCGAGTTTTTCGGGGGCCTCTCGGGGGCCTCTCGGGTTTCCTCTCCCGTCGATGCTTGGGCCTAAAACCTTGTGTGGAGTCAGTGCCGGAACCTGAGGATTCATCTCCAGTGCTGACATGGAGCTTGGGGTACTTCTGGAGTCTCCCCAGGGGAGTCAGTCCTCGTCTCGAGTGGAGGCATGCACGTGCGCTTCCCTCCCGAGCTGTAGCAGCAGTGTCACGCTACCCTTCGCGTGGATCAAGGGATCAGGGGCTTCCCTCGAGGCTTTCCCACAGGGCTGTCCCACGTGCCACCGTGGTGTGAGTCGATCCTCGGCTTGAAAGTCGAGGCAGTGTAGGGAAAACAGGTTTCCCTGGAATGGACTGAGACATCTGGGGGACTCTGGGAATGTGGCACGGACCCTGGAGTTCCTCTCGCGTTTCCTATGGAGAGCGCTTCCACTTGAGAATGCGACGGGAATGCCGGGAATTCTTTCCCGACCGCGTAGGGAAAGGATGCCTCCTCTCGAGCTTGGAGGCGGAAACGGGGCTTCTCTGGATGTGGGCGGGACTCTCGTGCTTCCTCTCGAGTGGAAACAATATATCGGGGAACTTCGCGAGTTGCAGCAAGGGTGTGAAGGACCCTTTGGAAGTTCCAGAGGTTAGGTGTGATTAGCCTGGAGACGCCTCAGTGGAAATGGGGCCTCATCTCGCCTGGAGGGCAGAACCTCCTGGATTTTCTCGAGTTGCGGCAGGTGCTTTCGACTTACGACGGGAACCTCAGGGACCGGCTGTAGTGGCGTCAGGAAAGGCCAGTCCCCATGCGAGTTGCTCGGGGGCCTCTCGGGATTCCTCTCCCGTTGATGCAGAGGCCTAAGATCTTGTGTGGAGCCGGTGCCAGAACCTGAGGATTCCTCTCCAGTGCTGACATGGATCTTGGGGTACTTCTGGAGTCTCCCCAGGGAAGTCAGTCCTCGTCTCGAGTGGGGGCATGCAGGTGCGCTTTCCTCCCGAGCTGTAGAAGCAGTGTCACGCTTCCCTTCGCGTGGATCAAGGGATCAGGAGCTTTCCCTCGAGGCTTTCCCACGAGGCTTTCCCACGAGGTTTTCCCACAGGGCTGTCCCACGTGCCACCGTGGTGTGAGTCGATCCTCGGCTTGAAACTCGAGGCAGTGCAGGGAAAAAAGGTTTCCCTGGAATGGACTGACACATCTGGGGGACTCTGGGAATGTGGCACGACCCTGGAGTTCCTCTCGCCTTTCCTTTGGAGAGCGCCTCCACTGGAGATGCGACGGGAACGCCGGGAATTCTTTCCCGACGACGCAGGGAAAGGATCCCTCCTCTCGAGCTAGGAGGCGGAAACGGGGCTCCTCTGGATGTGGGCGGGACTCTCGTGCTTCCTCTCGAGTGGAGTCGGGTATGTCGGGGAAACTTCTTGAGTTGCAGCAAGGGTGTGAAGGACCCTTTGAAAGTTCCAGAGTTTAGGTGTGATTAGCCTCGAGACGCCTCAGCGGAAATGGGCCTCAATCTCGCCTGGAGGGGAGAACCTCCTGGATTTTCTCGAGTTTCGGCAGGTGCTCTCGACTTACGACGGGACCTAAGGGACCGCTGTGTTGCGTCAGGAAAGGCCAGTCCCCATGCGAGTTGCTCCGGGGTCTCTCGGATTCCTCTCACGTCGATGCCTGGGCCATAAGATCTTGTGTGGAGCCAGTGCCGGAACTGAGGATTCCACTCCAGTGCTGACATGGATCTTGGGGTACTTCTGGAGTCTCCCCAGTGGAGTCAGTCCTCGTCTCGAGTGGGGGCATGCACGAGCGCTTTCTCCCGAGCTGTAGCAGCAATGTCACACTTCTATCGCATGATCAAGGGATCTGTGGCTTTCCCTGGAGCTTTCCACAAGCTTTGCCACGAGGATTTCCCACAGGGCTGTCGCACGTGCCACCGTGGTGTGAGTCGATCCTCGGCTTGAAAGTCGAGGCAGTGCAGGGAAACAGGTTTTCCCTGGAATGGACTGAGACATCTGGGGACTCTGGGAATG
>NW_017199971.1:0-7154 GCF_001704415.2 Capra hircus
GTCCCGCCCACATCCAGAGGAACCCCCGTTTCCGCCTCCTAGCCGAGAGGAGGGATTCTTTCCCTGCGTGGTCGGAAAGAATTCCCGGCTTTTCCCGTCGCATCTCAAGAGGAGGCGCTCTCTCCACAGGAAACGGCGAGAGGAACTCCAGGATCGTGCCTCGTCCCAGAGTCCCCCAGATGTCTCAGTCCATTCAAGGGAAACTTGTTTTCCCAGCACTGCCTCGACTTTCAAGCCGAGGATCGAGTCACACCACGGTGGCACATGGGACAGCCCTGTGGGAAAGCCTCGTGGGAAAGCCTCGTGGAAAGCATCGAGGGAAAGCTCCTGATTCCCTTGGTCCACGCGAAGGGAAGCGTGACACTGCTGCTACAGCTGGGGAGGAAAAGCGCACGTGCATGCCCCCACTCGAGACGAGGACTGACTCCCCTGGGGAGACTCCAGAAGTACCCAAGATCCATGTCAGCACTGGAGAGGAATCCTCAGGTTCCAGCACTGACTCCACACTAGGTCTTAGGTCCAGCATCGACGGGAGAGGAATCCCGAGAGGCCCCGAGCAACTCGCATGGGGACTGGCCTTTTCCTGAGGCCACCAGAGCGGGTCCCTGAGTCCCCGTCGTAAGTCGAGAGCACCTGCCGCAACTCGAAAAACAGGAGGTTCTCCCCCTCCAGGCGAGATGAGGCTCATTTCTACTGAGGGGTCTCGAGGCTAATCACACTAAACTCTGGAACTTCCAAAGGGTCCTTCACACCCTTGCTGCAACTCAAGAAGTTCCCCGACATACCCCGTCTCCACTCGAGAGGAAGCACGAGAGTCCCGCCCACATCGACAGGAGCCCCGTTTCCGCCTCCTAGCTCGAGAGGAGGGATCCTTTCCCTGCGTGGTCGGGAAAGAATTCCCGGCTTTTCCGTCGCATCTCACGTGAGGCGCTCTCCACAGGAAAGGCGTTAGGAACTCCAGGGTCGTGCCACATTCCCAGAGTCCCCCAGATGTCTCAGTCCATTCCAGGGAAACCTGTTTTCCCTGCACTGCCTTGACTTTCAAGCCGAGGATCGACTCACACCACGGTGGCACGTGGGACAGCCCTGTGGGAAAGCCTCTGGGAAAGCCTCGTGGGAAAGCTTCTTGGAAAGCCTCGAGGGAAAGCCACAGATCCCTTGATCCACGCGAATGGGAGCGCGACACTGCTGCTACGCACGAGAGGAAAGCGGCACGTGCATGCCCACTCGAGACGAGGATGACTCCCTGGGGAGACTCCAGAAGTACCCCCAAGATCCATGTCAGCACTGTAGAGGAATCCTCAGGTTCCGGCACTGACTCCACACAAGGTCTTAGGCCCCGGCATCGACGGGAGAGGAATCCCGAGAGGCCCCGAGCAACTCGCATGGGGACTCTCCTTTCCTGAGGCCACCAGAGCGGGTCCCTAGGGCCCGTCATAAGTCGAGAGCACCTGCTGCAACTCGAGAAAAATCAAGGAGGTTCTCCCCTCCAGGCGAGATGAGGCCCATTTCTGCAGAGGCCTCTCGAGGCTAATCACACCTAAACTTTGGAACTTCCAAAGGGTCCTTCACACCCTTGCTGAAACTCAAGAAGTTCCCCGACATACCCGTCTCCACTCGAGAGGAAGCGCGAGAGTCCGCCCACATCCAGAGGAACCCCGTTTCCGCCTCCTAGCCAGAGAGGAGGGATTCTTTCCCTGCGTGGTCGGAAAGAATTCCCCGGCTTTCCCGTCGCATCTCAAGAGGAGGCGCTCTCCACAGGAAAGCGAGAGGAAAATCCAGGATCGTGCCTCGTTCCCAGAGTCCCCCAGATGTCTCAGTCCATTCAAGGGAAACTTGTTTTCCCTGCACTGCCTCGACTTTCAAGCCGAGGATCGACTCACACCACGGTGGCACGTGGGACAGCCCTGTGGGAAAGCCCCGTGGGAAAGCCTCGTGGTAAAGTCTCGAGGGAAAGCCACAGATCCCTTGATCCACGCGAAGGGAAGCGAGACTCTGCTGCTACAGCTCTGGAGGAAAGCGCACGTGCATGCCCCCACTCGGGACGAGGACTGACTCCCCTGGGGAGACTCCAGAAGTACCCCAGGATCCATGTCAGCACTGGACAGAAATCCTCAGGTTCCGGCACCGACTCCACACAAGATCTTAGGCCCGGCATTGACGAGAGAGGAATCCCGAGAGGCCCCGAGCAACTCGCATGGGGACTGGCCTTTCCTGAGGCCACCAGAGTGACTCCCCAGGGGAGTGGGTCCCTAGCAGTGTCATGCTTCCCTTCGCGTGGATCAAGGGATCTGTGGCTTTCCCTCGAGGCTTTCCCACGACGCTTTCGCCACGAGCTTTCCCAGTGGCTGTCCACGTGCCACCGTGGTGTGAGTCGATCCTAGCTTGAAAGTCAAGGCAGTGCAAGGAAAACAGTTTCCCTTGAATGGACTGAGACATCTGTGGGACTCTGGGAATGGTGGCACGACACTGGATGTTCCTCTCTCGTTTCCTGTGGAGAGTGCCCCGAGCAACTTGCATGGGACTGGCCTTTCATGAGGAACAGAGCGGGTCTCTGAGGTCCAAGTCGTAAGTCGAGAGCTCCTGCTGCAACTCGAGAAAATCCAGGAGGTTCCCCCTCCAGGCGAGATGTGGCCCATATCCGATGACGCGTCTCGAGGCTATTCAACAAGCGTCTGGAACTAACAAACGGGCCTTCAAACCCTAGCTGCAACTCAAGAAGTTCCCCGAAATACACCTCTCCACTCGAGAGGAAGCAGGAGAGTCCCGCCCACATCCAGAGTAGCCCCGTTACTGCCTCCTAGCTCGAGAGGAGGGATCCTTTCAGCTGAGTGGACGGTCAAAGTATTCCGGAGTTCCCGACTCATCTCAAGAGGAGGCGCTATCCACAGGAAAGGCGAGAGGAACTCCAGATTCGTGCACCATTCCCAGAGTCCCGCAGATGTCTCAGTCCATTCCAGGGAAACCTGTTTCCCTACACTGCCTCGACTTTCAGGACGAGGATCCACTCACACCACGGTGGCACTTGGCAGCAGCCCTTAGGGAAATCCTCGAGGGAAAGCCACAGATCCCTTGATCCATGCAAAGAGAAGCGTGACACTGCTGCTACAGCTTGGGAGGAAAGCGCACGTGCATGCCTCCACTCGAGATGAGGACTGACTCCCCTGGGGAGACTCCAGAAGTACCCAAGATCTATGTCAGCACTGGAGAGGAATCCTCAGGTTCCGGCACCGACTCCACACAAGGTCTTAGACCCCGGCATCGACGGAGAGAAATCCCGAGAGGCCCCGAGCAACTCGCATGGGGACTGGCCTTACCTGAGGCCACCAGAGCGGGTCCCTGAGGTCCCCGTCTTAAGTCGAGAGCACCTGCACCAGCTCGAGAAAATGCAGGAGGTTCTCCCCTCCAGGGGAGATGAGGCCCATTTCCTCTGAGGCGTCCCCAGGCTAATTACACTAACCTCTGGAACTTCCAAAGGGTCCTTCACACCATTGCTGCAACTCAAGAAGTTCCCCGACGTACCCGTCTCCACTCGAGAGGAAGCACGAGAGTCCGCCCACATCCAGAGGAGCCCCGTTTCCGCCTCATAGCTCGAGAGGAGGGATCTTTCCCTGCGTGGTCGGGAAAGAATTCCCGGCGTTCCCGTCGCATCTCAATTGGAGGCGCTCTCCACAGGAAAGGAGAGAGGAACTCCAGGGTCGTGCCACCATTCCCAGAGTCTTCCAGACGTCTCAGTCCATTCCTGGGAAACCTGTTTTCCCTGCACTGCCTCGACTTTCAAGCCAAGGATCGACCTCACACCTCGGTGGCACGTGGGACAGCCCTGTGGGAAAGCCTGGTGGGAAAGCCTCGTGGGAAAGTCTCGTGGAAAGCCTCATGGGAAAGCCTCGTGGGAAAGCTTCGAGGGAAAGCCACAGATCCTTGATCCACGCGAAGGGAAGCGTGACACTGCTGCTGCAGCTCGGGAGGAAAGCGCACGTGCATGCCCCCACTCGAGACGAGGACTGACTCCCCTGGGGAGACTCCAGAAGTACCCCAAGATCCATGTCAGCACTGGAGAGGAATCCTCAGGTTCCGGCACCGACTCCACACAAGATCTTAGGCCCCGGCATCGACGGGAGAGGAAATCCTGAGAGGCCCCCGAGCAACTCGCATGGGGACTGGCCTTTCCTGAGGCCACTAGAGCGGGTCCCTGAGGTCCCCGTCGTAAGTCGAGAGCACCTGGCCGCAACTCGAGAAAATACAGGAGGTTCTCCCCTCCAGGCGAGATGAGGCCCATTTCTGCTGAGGCGTCCTGAGGCTAATCACACCTGACCTCTGAAACTTCCAAGGATCCTTCACACCTTTGCTGCAACTCAAGAAGTTCCCTGACATACCCGTCTCCACTCGAGAGGAAGCACGAGAGTCCCGACCACATCCAGAGGAGCCCCGTTTCCACCTCCTAGCTCGAGAGGAGGGATCCTTTCCCTGCGTGCTCGAGAAAGAATTCCCGGCGTTCCCGTCGCATCTCAAGAGGAGGCGCTCTCCACAGGAAAGGCGAGAGGAACTCCGGGGTCATGCCAGCATTCCCAGAGTTCCCCAGATGTCTCAGTCCATTCCAGGGAAACCTGTTTTCTCTGCACTGTTTTGACTTTCAAGCCGAGGATAGACTCACACCACGGTGGCACGTGGGACAGCCCTTGGAAAGCCTCGTGGGAAAGCCTCGTGGGAAAGCCTCGAGGGAATGCCACAGATCCCTTGTTCCACGTGAAGGAAAGGGTGACACTGCGGCTACAGCTCAGGAGGAAATCGCACGTGCATGCCCCCACTCGAGACGAGGACTGACTACCCTGGGGAGACTCCAGAAGTACCCAAGATCCATGTCAGCACTGGAGAGGAATCCTCAGGTTCCGGCACTGACTCCACACAAGGTTTTAGGCCCCAGCATCGACGGGAGAGGAAACCTTAGAGGCCCCGAGAGTCCCCGAGCAACTCGCATGGGGACTGGCCTTTCCTGAGGCCACCAGAGCGGGTCCCTGAGGTCCCCGTCGTAAGTCGAGAACAGCTGCCCCAACACGAGAAAATCCAGGAGGTTCTCCATCCGGGCGAGATGAGATCCAATTCCGCTGAGGCGTCTCCAGGCTTATAACACCTAAACTCTGGAACCTACAAAGGGTCCTTCACACCATTGTTGCAACTCAACAAGTACCCCGACATACCCGTTTCCACTCGAGAGGAAGCACGAGAGTCCTGCCCACATCCAGAGGAGCCCCGTTTCCGCCTCCTAGCTCGAGAGGAGGGATCCTTTCCCTGCGTGGTCGGGAAAGAATTCCCGGCGTTCCCGTCGCATCTCAAGAGGAGGCGCTCTTCACAGGAAAGGCGAGAGGAACTCCAGGGACGTGCCACCATTCCCAGAGTCCCCAGATGTGTCAGTCCATTCAAGGGAAACCTGTTTTCCCTGCACTGCCTCGACTTTCAAGCCGAGGATCGACTCACACCACGGTGGCACTTGTGTGGGAGCCTGTGGGAAAGCCTCGTGGGAAAGCCTCGAGGGAAAGCCCCTGATCCCTTGATCCTCGCGAAGGGAGCGTGACACTGCTGCTACAGCTCGGAAGGAAAGCGCACGTGCATGCCCCCACTCGAGACGAGGACTGACTCCCCTGGGGAGACTCCAGAAGAAGCCCAGGATCCATGTCAGCACTGGAGAGGAATGCTCATGACCGGCACCGACTCCACACAAGATCTTAGGCCCCGGCATCGTCGGAGAGGAATCCGAGAGGACCCCGAACAACTCGCATCGGGCATGGCCTTTCCTGAGGCCACCAGAGCGGGTCCCTGAGGTCCTCGTCGTAAGTCGAGAGCACCTGCCACAACTCGAGAAAATCCAGGAGGTTCTCCCCTCCAGGCGAGATGAGGCCCGTTTCCGCTGAGGCGTCTCGAGGCTAATCACACCTAACCTCTGGAACTTCCAAAGGGTCCTTCACACCCTTGCTGCAACTCAAGAAGTTCCCCGACATACCCGTCTCCACTCGAGAGGAAGCACGAGAGTTCTGCCCACATCCAGATGAGCCCCGTGTCCGCCTCCTAGCTCGAGAGGAGGGATCCTTTCCCTGCGTGGTCGGGAAAGAATTCCAGGCGTTCCCGTCGCATCTCAAGAGGAGGCCCTCTCCGCCGGAAAGGCGAGAGGATCTCCAGGGTCGTCCACCATTACCTGAGTCCCACAGATGTCTCAGTCCATTCCAGGGAAACCTGTTTTCCCTGCACTGCCTCGACTTTCAAGCCGAGGATCGACTCACACCATGGTGGCTCCTGGGACAGCCTTGTGGGAAAGCCACGTGGGAAAGCCTCGTGGAAAAGCCTCGGGAAAGCCACAGATCTCTTGATCCACGCAAAGGGAATCGTGACACTGCTGCTACAGCTCGGAGGACAGCGCACGTGCATGCCCCCACTCAAGATGAGGACTGACTCCCCTGGGGAGACTCCAGAATTACCCAAAGATCCATGTCAGCACTGGAGAGGAATCCTCACGTTCCGGCACCAACTCCACACAAGACCTTAGGTCCCGGCATTAACGGGAGGGAAATCACAAGAGGCCCCCGAGCAACTCGCATGGGGACTGGCCTTTCCTGAGGCCACCAGAGCGGGTTCCTGAAGTCCCCGTCGTAAGTCTAGAGCGCCTGCCACAACTCGAGAAAATTCAGGAGGTACTCCCCTCCAGGCGAGATGAGGCCCATTTCCCAGAGGCGTCTCGAGGCTAATCACACCTAACCTATGGAACTTCCAAAGGGTCCTTCACACCCTTGCTGCAACTCAAGAAGTTCCCTGACATACCCGTCTTCACTCGAGAGGAAGCACGAGAGTCCCGCCCACATCCAGAGGAGCCCCGTTTCCGCCTCCTAGCTCGAGAGGAGGGATCCTTTCCCTGCGTTGTCGGAAAAGAATTCCGGTGTTCCCGTCGCATCTCAAGAGGAGGCCCTCTCCGCCGGAAAGGCGAGAGGATCTCCAGGGTCGTGCCACCATTCCCTGAGTCCCCAGATGTCTCAGTCCATTCCAGGAAATCTGTTTTCCCTGCACTGCCTCGACTTTCAAGCCGAGGATCGACTCACACCACGGTGGCACGTGGACAGCCCTGTGGGAAAGCCTCGTGGGAAACCTGGTGGGAAGCCTCGAGGAAA
>NW_017199972.1:0-7154 GCF_001704415.2 Capra hircus
TTCAAGTCGCAGCAGTGACCAGATTACATTGTCAATTTTCTATTAATCAGGTTTTAACCATGTCCTCTATGGTTTTCACACTGATGCCTTTGCAGAAATACTCTACTTCAAGATATATGGAATATTACTTTTTTTTTAAGCTTACTGATAATTTGTTTTTTGTTTGTTTGTTTGTCTCTAAGCCTGCTACCAATGGAATTTAGTCTCCTCTCTAGGTTAGAGAACAAAGTTTTCTTAGAATGCAATTTTTGATAACAGACTATGAGTTTCTTTACCTTTCATTGATTTATAATTGTTTTCATCATCTGTTTTTTTACTTCGGTAAAGTAAATAAGCCTTATTTAAGATTTTGGTACATGTAGGATGGACTAAGCTTTCCCCACTCTTGCAAGTTCCCTTAACCCTTCAGATTCTTCTCGTGGGACCAAGATCTCACTTTCCTCCAGAGGGACAATCCAAGCTTTTTATTAGTTGATCTGCCCCTGACATCAGAGTCAATTTGAGCATGAGTTGGCCTATAATTTAGGCATGAAACTATGACTACATAAAGAAAAGGTGACTTTATGATTCAGGGATGGCCATGATATGCCTTGCACTTCAGAGAAAATGGGTTAAAATGATTTTTTTTCTTCAAAACTGCACAGCCAGTTCTTTCAGCATATGCAATTGAAAACATCTAGTCATTAGGTCAGTTTTCATTCCAATCCCAAAGAAAGGCAATGACAAAGAATATTCAAGCTGCTGCACAATTGCACTCATCTCACACACTAGTAAAGTAATGCTCAAAATTCTCCAAGTTCACATGAACTGTGAACTTCCAAATGTTCAAGAGGGATTTAAAACATGCAGAGAAACCAGAGATCAAACTGCCAACATCCACTGGATCATTGAAAAAGCAAGAGAGTTCCAGAAAAAAAGACATCTATTTCTGCTTTATTGACTATGCCAAAGCCTTTGACTGTGTGGATCACAATAAACTGGGAAAAATTCTGAAAGAGATGGGAATACCAGACCACCTGACCTGTCTCTTGAGAAACCTGTATGCAGGTCAGGAAGAAACAGTTCGAACTGGACATGGAACAACAGACTGGTTCTAAATAGGAAAAGGAATATGTCAAGGCAGTGTATTGTCACCCTGCTTATTTAACTTATATGCAGAGTACATCATGAGAAACACTGGGCTGGAGGAAGCACACGCTGGAATCCAGATTGCTGGGAGAAATATCAAGAATCTCAGATATGCAGATGACACCACCCTTATGGCAGAAAGTGAAGAAGAACTAAAGAGTCTCCTGATGAAAGTGAAAGAGGAGAGTGAAAAAGTTAGCTTAAAGCTCAGCATTCAGAAAACTAAAATCATTGCATCCAGTCTCATCACTTCATGGCAAATAGATGGGAAAACATTGGAAACAGCAGCAGACTATTTTGGGGGGCTTGGAAATCACTGCAGGTGATGGCTGCCTCCATGAACTTAAAACATATTTATGACTTGGAAGAAAAGTGATGACCAAACTAGACAGCATATTAAAAAGCCGAGACGTTGCTTTGCCAACAAAGATCCATCCAGTCAAGGCTATGGTTTTTCCATATGTCATGGATGGATATGAAAGATGTACTATAAAGAAAGTGACAGCTGAAAATTGATGCTTTTGAACTGTGGTGTTGAAGAAGATGCTTGTAGGTCGCTTAGACTACAAGGAGACGCAACCACTCCATCCTAAAGGAAATCAGGTCTGAATATACATTGGAAGGACTAATACTGAACCTGAAACTCCAATACTTTGGCCACTTGATGTGAAGAGCTGACTCACTTGGAAGTTGCTTTGATTTGCCTGTGAGTGTGGGAGCCCTCCCTGGGCAAAGGGCCTCAGGGGTCATTGCCACTGAATCACGACCTCCAAGCAAGCGCATTCCAGCTGTGTGACATTCAGGAAGCAGGAGACTGGGAAAACTATCTTCCTTAGAGGAAGGAAAGTCATCCACAGAGAGTGTGTTTTCAGGCCTCTCTTTGCAGCAAGTGTTTTGCTTCTCAGACATCAGAGCTGCAGGCTTGCTCTGAGGGCCTCAATTGCAGAGTCAGGGCTGTGTGTCTCACTGCACTTTCCAAGCATTGCAGACACATTCCTAGGTTGGAGCAGTGCTTCCCATGAGAAAGAAGCCTCGGAGTGTGTCTGAGCGGGCTGAGTGCCATGCTAGGGTCACCTAGTCGAGGGCACCTTGCACATCCAATGGGCCCCAGGCGAGTAGCTATGGACCGGCCCTTCGGTTGAGATATCCCAAAGCAGGGAACAAAGCTAGCTCTGTCAGAAGGAGGAAAACAGCAATGGGATGGATTTTCAAGCAGTTGCTAAGTCACACCACGTTAGGGCTCCCCGGGAAAGAAATGCAAATTTTGGCCTCTAGGCCCAGTATCCAGATGTGTGCACAGGATATTTTCCCCACAGGATCCAAGAATGTTCCAGACAGACCTAAGCTCACTAGCTCTCTCCTGCAGAGGAAATGAAATATTGTTGCTGAACCACGAAAAGATGCTGGGATTCTTGGCTTATGGAGGAGAAGAATTCAATCCAGGGCCAAGACGAGGCTTGATTGCTCAGAGCTTTTGTGCAATAGAGTTTTATTAAAGGATAAAGGAGATAGAGAAAGCTTCTGACAGAGACATCACAAGGGGCAGAAAACGTACCCCCTTGCTAGTGTTAGTAATGGAGTTATATACTCTCCAATAAGTTATGACGAACAAAAGAATGTCTGGAGGTTGTAAAGACTCACTAGACCTACTCCCATAATTTACATTTTAAGATAACAGGATTAGCCAGAAGGTTTTTTCCAGAGACCGTCCTCAAGAAGGATGCATGATTGTTATATAATCCTAAGGAATGTAGAGGGAAAAACAGTTTGTCCTTTCTTCCTCCTTGAGAATTCTAGACCCTCTCTCCTTGGGGACCCTTGAACTTCTTAGAAACCTGCCTTGGCAATGACTCTCTCAGAAACATGATTGAACAGCCGTTTGGAGCTTCCTTTGACTTTCCCTGGGAGGGAGGGAGCCCTCCCTGAGCACAGGGCCTCAGGGGCCATGGCCAATGAAAAAGAATCTCCCAGCAAGTGCTTTTCAGCCCTGTGTGACTCTCAGCCCACAGGAGGCTGAGAAAACTCTCTTCCTTGGAGGAAGGAAAGGCAGCCCAAGAGTGTGTTTTCAGGCCTGTATCTTGCAGCAAGTGTTTGGCTTGTTAGACAGAAGACCTGCAGGCCTGTTCCAACAGACTCAATGCCAGAATCAGGGCCTTGTGTCTCCCTGCAGTTTCCTGGCCTTGCAAACACATTCCTAGGTGAGAGCAGTCCTGCCCATGGGGAAGCAGGCTGCGGGAGTGTGTCTGAGGGGGCCAGGTGTCATGCTGGGGTCACCTGGTCGAGGGCACCTTGCACCTCCAATGGACCCCAGGCAAGGAGTTGCAGGCCACCACCTTGCTTCTGAAATCCCAAATGGGAGCAAAGCTCGCTCTGTCAGAGGGAAGAAAACAGCAACAGGATGGATTTTCAAGCAGTTGCTAGGCTGTACTGCGTTAGGGCTCCAAGGAAGGAAAATGCGAATTTTAGCCCCTACGACTGGTATCCAGGTGGGCTCCCAGGATGATTTCCCCGCAGGATCCAAGAACGTTCCAGACAGACCTGGGCTCACTAGCTCCCTCCTGCAGAGGAAATATGATAGAACAGCTGTTTGGAGGTTGCTTTGACTTCCCCTGGGAGGGTAGGATCCCTCCCATGGTGCAGGGCCTCAGGGGCCATTGCCGCTGAGAAATGCCCTCTAAGCCAACCTTTGCAACCTTGTATGACTCAGCACGGAGGAGACTGGAAAAGCTCTCTTCCTTAGAGGAAGGAAAGGCAGCCCAGAGAGTGTGTTTTCACACCTGTATCTTGCAGTAAGTGTTTGGCGTCTCAGACGTCAGACCTCCAGGCCTGCTCCAACGGCCTCAGTTCCAGAGTCAGGGCCGTGTGTCTCCCTGCATTTTTCTGAGCCTTGGGAACACATTCCTAGGTCAGAACAGTCCTGCCCATGGGGAAGGAGGCTGCGGGAGTGTGTCTGAGGGGGGTCGGGTGCCATGCTGGTGTCCAATAGACCCGGTACCTCCAATAGACCCCAGGACAACAGCGGTGGGGCTCCCCCTGGCTTCCGAAATGCCAAAGCGAGAAGCAAAGCCTAGCTGTATCAGAAGGAAGAAAAGAGAGCAATCGGATGGATGTTCAGGCTGTTGCTGGGCCCGCACCACTTCAGGGTCCCCCCCGAGAGGAACAGGCGCCCTGTGGCCCCTAGGTCCGATATGCAGGTTAACACACAGGGTGTGTCCCCATAGGAGCCAAGAATTGTTCCTGACCAGACCTAGGCTCACTAGAGCTCTCCTACAGAGCAAAGGGATGGGACAGATGTGTGGCTGTGGCTCTGCCTTTCCCTGGAGTGTGGAGCCGCTCCCTATGGCCCCGGGCTCCAGGGGAAATTGCCCCCTGAATAATGACCTCCAAGAAGCGCTTTTCCAACTGGCTGAGACGTGGAGTTCTCAGGATGCAGGGAAAGCGAGTGTCCTTCGGGGAAGCAAAGGCAGTCACCTGTTATCATGACTTACTAGAATAGTAGGTACCTTCTCGGTTGGGCAGAGGCCTTCCTTAACCTGATCTGAAAAAGAAATGAAGTAGCTCGCTGATTTGAGAAATAATTCCCAGACTTGGGTTTCCCAACCAGTATAGAAATCCGACAATGGCCCTGTCTTTGTAGCCGCGTTAATTAACAGGTATGTGAAGCTCTAAATATCAGTGGAAATTACATACAGCATATAGGCCCCAGTGTTCTGGAATGGTGGAAAGAAACAACCAAACTCTTGAAGAAACACTTTCAAAATGGATCATAGAGACTGACTGTACATGGATGGGCTTGCTTCCGGCCAGACTTACTCATATTACGGGTAACCGCACGTTCCCACAGTTGTTGTCCTTATGAAATTTTCTATGGGAGACCCCCTCCCACAGTGAGGCAGGTGTTAGCAGATTTGCCACAAGTAAGGGGTGGGATTTCATAGCAGATGGAACAATTAGGTAAGGTAATAAATCAGGTAACTAAGTTTGTATAAAAAAAGAATATCATTCCCCCTTGAGGAACAGATTCATGAATTTGTGCTCAGTGATCAGGTGTGGCTCAATGACTGGAAACACAATTCCTTGGCCTGACATCGGAAAGGTCCTTATACTGTTGTTTTAGCCACAATTCTGAAAGAGATGGGAATACCAGACCACCTAACCTGCCTCTTGAGAAATCTGGATGAAGGTCAGGAAGCAACAGTTAGAGCAGGACATGGAACAACAGACTGGTTCCAAAAAGGAAAAGGAGTATGTCAAGGCTGTATATTGTCACCCTGTTTATTTAACTTATATGCAGAGTACATCATGAAACATGCTGGGATGGAAGATACATGAACTGGAATCAAGATTGCCGGTAGAAATATCAATCAACTTAGATATGCAGATGACACCACCATTATGGCAGAACGTGAAGAGGAAAGGGTATGTTGGGGAACTTCTTGAGTTGCAGCAAGGTGTGAAGGACCCTTTGGAAGTTCCAGAGGTTAGGTGTGGTTAGTCTCGAGATGCCTCAGCAGAAATGGGCCTCATGTCGCCTGGAATGGAGAGGCTCCTGGATATTTTCGAGTTTCAGCAGGAGCTCTTCTTGTGTGGAGTCGGGCCGGAAGCTGAGGATTCCTCTCCAGTGCTGACATAGATTTTGGGTACTTCTGGAGTCTCCACAAGGGAGTCAGGCCTCGTCTCGAGTGGGGCATGAGCGTGCCATTTCCTCCCATGCTGTAGCAGCAGTGTCACGGTTCCCCTTGCGTAGACAAGGGATCTGTGGCTTTCCTCGAGTCTTTCCCACGAGGCTTTCCCACAGGGCTGTCCCACGTGTCACGGTGGTGTGAGTCGATCCTCGGCGTGAAAGCCGAGGCAGTGCAGGAAAACAGGTTCCTGTGGAACGGACTGACACATCTGGGGGAGTCTTGGAATGGTGGCACGACCCTGCAGTTCCTCTCCCCTTTCCTTTGGAGAGCGCCTCCCTTGAGATGCGATGGAATGCCGGGAATTCTTTTCCGACCAAGCAGGGAAAGGATCCCTCATCTCGAGGTACGAGCCGAAACGGAGCTCCTCAGGATGTGGCCGGGACCATCGTGCTACCTCTTGAGTGGAGACGGGTGTCGGGAACTTCTTGAGTTGCAGCTTGACTGTGAAAGACGCTTTGGAAGTTCCAGAGGTCACGTGTGATTAGCCTCGAGACACCTCAGTGGAAACTGGCCTCATCTCGCCTGCAGGGAGAACCTCCTGTATTTTACGAGTTTCGGCAGGTGCTCTCGACTTACGACGGGGACTTCAGGAACCCGTTCTGGCGGCCCGCAGGAAAGGCCAGTCCCCATGCGTGTTGCTATGGGCCTCTCATGATTCCACTCCCGTCGATGCTGGGGCCTAAGACCTTTTCTGGAGTCGGGGCCGGAACCTGAGGATTCCTCTCCAGGGCTGACATGCATCTTGGGGTACTTCTGGAGTCTCCCCAGGGGAGTCAGTGCTCGTCTCGAGTGGGGGCATGCACGTGCGCTTTCCTCCCGTGCTGTAGCAGCAGTGTCCCGCTTCCCGTCGCGGGATCAAGGGATCTGTGGCTTTCCCTCGAGGCTTTCCCACGAGGCTTTCATACAGGGCTGTCCCACGTGCCACCGTGGTGTGAGTCGATCCTCGGCGTGAAAGTCGAAGCAGTGCAGGGAAAACAGGATCCTCTGGAATGGACTGAGACATCTGGGGACTCTTGGAATGGTGGCACGACCCATGAGTTCCTCTCGCCTTTACTGTGCAGCGCGCCTCCTCTTGAGATGCGTCGGAAACGTCGGGAATTCTTTCCCGAGCAAGCAGGGAAGGATCCCTCATCTCGAGCTTGGAGGCGGAAACGAGCTCCTCTGGAGGTGGCCGGACCTCGTGCTTCCTCTGGAGTGGAGACGGTATATGTCAGGGAACTTCTTGAGTTGTAGCAAGGGTGTGTAGACCGTTTGGAAGTTCCAGAGTTAGGTGTGATTACTCTCGAGACGCCGCAGAGAAAATGGGGCCTCATCTAGACTGAGAGCAGGAGAACCTCCTGA
>NW_017199973.1:0-19471 GCF_001704415.2 Capra hircus
TGCCACTGGAACTGGAACAAAGCTAGTTCTATCAGAGGTAAGAAAAGAGCAATTGGATGGATGTGGAAGCTGTTGCTGGGCCGCACTGCTTCAGGCCCCCCACCCCTCTGCCCCCGAGAGAAACAGGCGCCCTGTGGCCCCTAGGTCCTGGATGCAGTTTCACACATAGAATGTGTCCCCATAGGAGCCAAGAATTTTCCTGACAGACCTAGGCTCACTAGAGCTCTCCTACAGAGCAAAGGGGATGGGACAGATGTGTGGCTGTGGCTCTGCCTTTCCCTGGGAGTGTGGAGCCGCTCCCTATGGCCCCGGGCTCCAGGGGAAATTGCCCCTGAATAATGACCTCCAAGAAGCGCTTTTCCAACTGGCTGAGACGTGGAGTTCTCAGGATACAGGGAAAGCGAGTGTCCTTCGGGGAAGCAAAGGCAGTCACCTGTTATCATAACTTACTAGAATAGTAGGTACCTTCTCCGGTTGGGCAGAGGCCTTCCCTACCTGATCTGAAAAAGAAAACGAAGTAGCTCGCTGATTTGAGAAATAATTCCCAGACTTGGGTTTCCAACCAGTATAGAATCCGACAATGGCCCTGTCTTTGCAGCCGCGTTAATTAACAGGTATGTGAAGCTCTAAATATCAGTGGAAAATTACATACAGCATATAGGCCCCAGTGTTCTGGAATGGTGGAAAGAAACAACCAAACTCTTGAAGAGACACTTTCAAAATGGATCATAGAGACTGACTGTACATGGATGGGCTTGCTTCCGGCAGACTTACTCATATTACGGGTAACTGCACGTTCCCATAGTTGTTGTCCTTATGAAATTTTCTATGGGAGACCCCCTCCCACAGTGAGGCAGGTGTTAGCAGATTTGCCACAAGTAAGGGGGTGGGATTTCACAGCAGATGGAACAATTAGGTAAGGTAATAAATCAGGTAACTAAGTTTGTATAAAAAAGAATATCATTCCCCTTGAGGAACAGATTCATGAATTTGTGCTCAGTGATCAGGTGTGGCTCAATGACTGGAAACACAATTCCTTGGCCTGACATCGGAAAGGTCCTTATACTGTTGTTTTAGCCACAATTCTGAAAGAGATGGGAATACCAGACCACCTAACCTGCCTCTTGAGAAATCTGGATGAAGGTCAGGAAGCAACAGTTAGAGTAGGAAATGGAACAACAGACTGGTTCCAAAAAGGAAAAGGAGTATGCAAAGGCTGTATATTGTCACCCTGTTTATTTTAACTTCTATGCAGAGTACATCATGAAAAATGCTGGGATGGAAGAATACATGAGGTGGAATCAAGATTGCCGGTAGAAATATCAATAAACTTAGATATGCAGATGTCACCACCATTATGGCTGAATGTGAAGAGGAACGGGTATGTCGGGGAACTTCTTGAGTTGCAGCAAGGGTGTGAAGGACCCTTTGGAAGTTCCAGAGGTTAGGTGTGGTTAGTCTCGAGATGCCTCAGCGGAAATGGGCCTCATGTCGCCTGGAATGGAGAGGCTCCTGGATATTCCCGAGTTTCAGCAGGTGCTCTCGAGTTACGACGGGGACTTCAGGGACCCGCTCTGCGGCCGCAGGAAACGCCAGTCATCATGCGTGTGCTAGGGGGCCTCTCGTGATTCCTCTCCCGTCGATGCCGGGGCCTAAGACCTTGTGTGGAGTTGGGCCGGAAGCTGAGGATTCCTCTCCAGTGCTGACATGGATTTTGTGGTACTTCTCGAGTCTCCACAAGGGAGTCAGGCCTCGTCTCGAGTGGGGGCATGAGCGTGCCCTTTCCTCCCATGCTGTAGCAGCAGTGTCACGCTTCCCCATGCCTGGACCAAGGATCTGTGGCTTTTCCCTCGAGTCTTTCCCACTAGGCTTTCCAACAGGTCTGTCCCACGTGTCACGGTGGTGTGAGTCGATCCTCGGCATGAGGCCAAGGCAGTGCAGGGAAAACAGGTTCCTGTGGAATGGACTGAGACATCTGGGTGAGTCTCGGAATGGTGGCACGACCCTGCAGTTCCTCTCCCCTTTCCTTTGGAGAGCGCCTCCTCTTGAGATGCGATGGAATGCCGGGAATTCTTTCCCGACCAATCAGGGAAAGGATCGCTCATCTCGAGCTACGAGCCCGGAAAACGGAGCTCCTCTGGATGTGGCCGGGACACTCGTGCTTCCTCTTGAGTGGAGACGGGTATGTCGGGGGAACTTCTTGAGTTGCAGCATGACTGTGAAAGACTCTTTGGAAGTTCCAGAGGTTAGGTGTTATTAGCCTCGAGACGCCTCAGCGGAAATGGGCCTCATCTCGCCGGGAGGGGAGAACTTCCTGGATTTTCTCGAGTGTGGCAGTGCTCTAGAATTACAACCGGGGACCTCAGGAACCCTCTCCGGTGTCCTGAGGAAAGGCCAGGCTCCATGCGAGTTGTTCGATGGCCTCTCGGGATTCCTCTCCCGTTGAGCCGGGGTCTGAGACCTTGTACGGAGTCGGTGCCAGAACCTGAGGATTCCTCTCCAGTGCTGACATGGATCTTGGGGTACTACTGGAGTCTCCCGAGGGAAGTCAGTCCTCGTCTCCCAGTGGGGACATGCACGTGCGCTTTCCTCCCGAGCTGTAGCAGCAGTGTCACGCTTCCCTTCGCGTGAATCAAGGGATCTGTGGCTTTCCCTCGAGGCTTTCCCACGAGGCTTTCCCACAGGGCTGTCCCACGTACCACCATGGTGTGAGTTGATCCCCAGCTTGAAAGTCGAGGCAGTGCAGGGAAAACAGGATTTCCTGGAATTGCCTGAGACATCTGGGGGACTCTGGGAATGGTGGCATGACAGGGAGTTCCTCTCGCCTTTCCTGTGGAGAGTGATTCCCGAGAATTCTTTCCCTATCACGCCTGGGAAAGGATCCCTCCTCTCGAGCTATGAGTCGGAAACGGGGCTCCTCTGGATGTGGGCGGGACTCTCGTGCCTCCTCTCGATGGAGACGGGTATTCGTGGAACTTCTGAGTTGCAGCAAGGGTGTGAAGGACCCTTTGGAAATTCCAGAGCTTAGGTGTGATTAGCCTCGAGACGCCCCAGCGGAAATGGGCCCATCTCTCCTGGAAGGGACAACCACCTGGATTTTCTCAAGTTGCGGCAGGTGCTCTCGACCTATGACGGGGACCTCAGGGAACCGCTCTGTTGGCCTGAGGAAATGCCAGTCCCCATGCGAGTTGCACGGTGGCCTCTCAGGTTTCCTCTCCCGTCGATGCCTGGGCCTAAGACCTTGTTTGGAGTCGGTGCCAGAACCAGAGGATTCCTCTCCAGTGCTGACATGGATCTTGGGGTACTTATGGAGTCTCCCCAGGGGAGTCAGTCCTCGTCTCGAGTGGGGGCATGCACGTGTGCTTTCCTCCCGAGCTGTAGCAGCAGTGTCACGCTTCCCTTCGAGTGGATCAAGGGATCTGTGGCTTTCCCTCGAGGCTTTCCCACGAGACTTTCCCACGAGGCTTTCCCACAGGGCTGTCCCACGTGCCACCGTGGTGAAAGTCGACCCTGGGCTTGAAAGTCGAGGCAGTGCAGGGAAAACAGGTTTCCCTGGAATGGACTGAGACATCTGGGGGACTCTGGGAATGGTGTCACGACCCTGGACTTCCTCTCGCCTTTCCTGTGGAGAGCACCACCTCTTGAGATGCAACGGGAACGCCGGAAATTCTTTCCCCACCACGCAGGGAAAGGATCCCTCCTCTCGAGCTAGGAGGCGGAAACGGGCTCCTCTGGATGTGGGCGGACTCTCGCACTTCCTCTCGAGTGGAGACGGGTATGTCGGGGAACTTCTTGAGTTGCAGGAAGGGTGTGAAGGACGCTTTGCAAGTTCCAGAGGTTAGGTGTGATTAGCGTCGAGATGCCTCAGTGGAAATGGGCCTCATCTCGCCTGGAGGGAGAACCTCCTGAATTTTCTCGAGTTGCGGCAGTGCTCTCGACTTACGACAGGAACCTCAGGGACCCGCTCTGGTGGCCTCAGGAAAGGCCAGTCCCCATGCAAGTTGCTCGGGGCCTCTCGGGATTCCTCTCCCGTCGATGCCGGGGCCTAAGACTTTGTGTGGAGTCGGTGCCGGAACCTGAAGGTTTCCTAACAGTGCTGACATGGATCTTGGGTACTTCTGAAGTCTCCCCAGGGGAGTCAGTCCTCGTCTCGAGTGGGGGCATGCACGTGCACTTTCCTCCCGAGCTGTAGCAGCAGTGTCACGCTTCTTGGCGATTGGATCATGGTATCAGTGGCTTTCCCTGAAGGCTTTCCCTTGAGGCTTTTCCACGAGGCTTTCCCACAGGGCTGTCCCACGTGCCACCGTGGTGTGAGTCGATCCTCGGCTTGAAAGTCGAGGCAGTGCAGGGAAAACAAGTTTCCCTGGAATGGACTGAGACATCTGAGGGAATCTGGGAATGGTGGCACGACCCTGGAGTTCCTCTCGCCTTTTCTGTGGAGAGCGCCTACTCTTGAGATGCGACGGGAATGCCGGAAAATTCTTTCCCGACCACGCAGGGAAAGGATCCCTTCTTTCGAGCTATGAGGTGGAAACGGGGCTCCTCCTCATGTGGGAGGACTCTCGTGCTTCCTCTCGAGTGGAGACGGGCAGGTTGGGAACTTCTTGAGTTGCAGCAAGGGTGAGAAGGACCCTTTGGCAGTTCTAGAGGTTAGGTGTGATTAGCCCCGAGATGCCTCAATGGAAAATGGGCCTCATCTCGCCTGGAGGGGAGAAACTCCTAGATATTCTAGAGTGCTGCAGGTGCTCTCGACTTACGATGGGGACCTCAGGGACCCGCTCTGGTGGCCTCAGGAAATTCCAGTCCCCATGCGAGTTGCTCGGGGCACTCTCCGGATTCCTCTCCCGTCGATGCCGGGGCCTCAGACCTTACGTAGAGTCGGTGCTGTAACCTGAGGATTCCTCTCCAGTGCTGACATGGATCTTGGTGTACTGCTGGAGTCTTCCCCAGGGGAGTCAGTCCTCGTCTCGGTTGAGGGCATGCACGTGCGCTTTCCTCCCCAGTTGTAGCAGCAGTGTCGCGCTTCCCTTCGCGTGGATCAAGGGATCTGCGGCTTTCCCTCGAGGCTTTCCCACGAGGCTTTCACACGAGGCTTTGCCACAGGGCTGTCCCACGTGCCACAGTGGTGTGAGTCGATCCTCGGCTTGAAAGTCGAGTCAGAGCGGGGAAACAGGTTTCCCTGGAATGGACTGAGACATCTGGGGGACTCGGAGAATGGTGGCATGTCCCTGGAGTTCCTCTCGCCTTTCCTGTGAAGAAGCGCCTCCTCTTGAGATGGGACGGGAACGCCGGGAATTCTTTCCCGACCTCCCAGGGAAAGGATCCCTCCTCTCGAGCTATGAGGCGGAAACGGGGCTCCTCTGGATGTGGGCGGAAACTATCGTGCTTCCTCTTGAGTGGAGACGGGTATGTCAGGGAACTTCTTGATTTGCAGCAAGGGTGTGAAGGACCCTTTGGAAGTTCCAGAGTTTAAGTGTGCTTACCTTGAGATGTGTCAGCGGAAATAGGCTTCATTTTGCCTGGAGGGGAGAACATCCTTGATTTTCTCGAGTTGCGGCAGGTGCTCTCGACTTACGACGGGACCGCAGGGACCCGCTCTGGTGGCCCCAGGAAAGGCCAGTCAAGATCCAAGACAGCACTGGAGAGGGAGAGACATCACGAGAGGCTCCCGAGCAACTCGCATGGTGACTGGCCTTTCCTGAGGCCACCAAAGCGGGTCCCTGAGGTCCCCGTCGTAACTTGAGAGCACCTGGCGCAACTCGAGAAAATCCAGGAGGTTCTCCCCTCCAGGCGAGATGAGACCCATTTGCAATGAGGCATCTCGAGGCTAATCACACCTAACCTCTGGAACTTCCAAAGGGCCCTTCACACCCTTGCTGCAACTCAAGAAGTTCCCCGACATACCCGTTTCCACTCGAAAGGAAGCACGAGAGTCCCGCCCACAACCAGAAGAGCCCCGTTTCAGCCTCATAGCTCGAGAGGATGGATCCTTTCCCTGCGTGCTCGGGAAAGAATTTCCGGCGTTCCCGTCGCACCTCAAGAAGAGGCGCTCTCCACAGGAAAGGCGAGAGGAACTCAGGGTCGTGCCACCATTCCCAGAGCCCCCAGATGTCTCAGTCGATTCCAGGGAAACCTCTTTTCCCCGCAATGCCTCGACTTTCAAGCCGAGGATCGACTCAGACCTCGGTGGCACGTGGGACAGCCCTGTGAAAAGCCTAGTGGGAAAGCCTTTTGGGAAAGCCTACAGAGAAAGCCACAGATCCCTGGATCCACGCAAAGGAAGCGTGACACTGCTGCTATAGCTCGGGAGGAAAGCGCACGGCACGCCACACTCGCGACGAGGACTGACTCCCCTGGGAGACTCCAGAAGTACCCCAAGATCCATGTCAGAACTGGAGAGGAATCCTCAGGTTCCGGCACCGACTCCACACAAGGTCTCAGGCCCCGGCATAGACGGGAGAGGAATCGCTAGAGGCGCACGAGCAACTCGCATGGGGACGGGCCTTTCCTGAGGGCACTTAGAGCGGGTCCCTGAGGTCCCCGTCGTAAGCTGAGAGCACCTGCGGCAACTCGAGAAAATCCAGGAGGTTATCCCCTCCTAGCGAGATGAGGCCCATTTCCGCTGAGGAGTCTCGAGGCTTATCACACCTAATCTCTGGAACTTTCAAAGGGTCCTTCACACCCTTGCTGCAACTCAAGAAGTTCCCCGACATACCCGTCTCCACTCGAGAGGAAGCTCGAGAGTCCCGCCCTCATCCTTAGGAGCCCCTTTTCCGCTTCCTAGCTCGAGAGGAGGGATCCTTTCCCTGCGTGGTCGGGAAAGACTTCCCGGCGTTCCCGTCGCATCTCAAGAGGAGGCGCTCTCCACAAGAAAGGCCAGAGGAACTCCAGGTCATGCCACCACTCCCAGAGTCCCCAGATGTCTCAGTCCATTCCAGGGAAACCTGTTTCCCTGGACTGCCTCGACTTAAAGCCGAGGATCGACTCACACAACGGTGGCACGTGGGACAGCCCTGCAGGGAAAGCCTCGTGGGAAAGCCTCGTGGGAAAGACTCGAGGGAATGCCACAGATCCCTTGTTCCCCGCGAAGGGAAGCGTGGCACTGCTGCTACAGCTCGGGAGGAAAGCGCACGTGCATGCCCCCACTCGAGACGAGGACTGACTCCCCTGGGGAGATTCCAGAAGTACCCTAAGATCCATGTCAGCACTGGAGAGGAATCCTCAGGTTCCGGAACTGTATCCAGACAAGGTCTCAGGCCCCAGCATCGACTGGAGAGGAATCCCGAGAGGCCCCGGAGCAACTCGCATGGGGACTGGCCTTTCCTGAGGCCAGCAGAGCGGGTCCCTGAGGTCCCGTCGTAAGTCAAGAGCACCTGCAGCAAATCGAGAAAATCCAGGAGGTTCTCCCCTCCAGGCGAGATGAGGCCCATTTCCGCTGAGGCGTCTCGAGGCTATTCGCACTTAACCTCTGGAAGGTACAAAGGGTCCTTCACACCCTTGCTGCAACTCAAGAAGTTCCCCGACATACCCGTCTCCACTCGAGAGGAAGCACTAGAGTCCCGCCCACATCCAGAGGAGCCCCGTTTCCCCCTGCTAGCTCGAGAGAAGTGATCCTTTCCCTGAGTGGTCGGGAAAGAATTCCCGGCGTTCCCGTCGCATGCCAAGTGGATGCGCTCTCCACAAGAAAGGCGAGAGGAACTCCAGGGTCGTGTCACCATTCCCAGAGACCCCAGATGTCTCAGTCCATTCCAGGGATACCTGTATTCCTGCACTGCCTCGACTTTCAAGCCGAGGATCGACTCACACCACGGTGGCACGTGGGACAGCCCTGTGGGAAAGCCTCGTGGGAAAGCCTCGTGGGAAAGCCTCGAGGGAAATCCACAAATCCTTTGATCCACGCGAAGGGAAGCGTGACACTGCTGCTACAGCTCGGGAGGAACGAGCACGTGCATGCCCCCACTCGAGACGAGGACTGACTCCCCTGGGGAGACTCCAGAAGTACCCCAAGATCCATGTCAGCACTGGAGAGGAATCCTCAGGTTCCAGCACCGACTCCACACAAGGTCTTAGCCCCCGGCATCGACGGGAGAGGAATCCCGAGTGGCCCCCGAACAACTTGCATGGGGACTGGCCTTTCCTGAGGCCACCAGAGCGGGTCCCTGAGGTCCCCGTCGTTAGTCGAGAGCACCTGCCGTCACTCGAGAAAATCCAGGAGGTTCTCCCCTCCAAGCGAGATGAGGCCCATTTCCGCTGAGGCGTCTCGAGAGTAATCACACCTAACCTCTTGAACTCCAAAAGGTCCTTCACACCCTTGCCTGCAACTCAAGAAGTTCCCCGACATTCCCGTCTCCACTCGAGATGAAGCACGAGAGTCTCGCCCACATCCAGAGGAGCCCCGTTTCCGCCTCCTAGCTCGAGAGGAGGGATCCTTTCCCTGCGTGGTCGGCAAAGAATTCCCGGCGTTCCCATCTCATCTCAAGAGGAGGCGCGCTCCTCAGGAAAGGCGAGAGGAACTCCAGGGTCGTGCCACCATTCCCAGAGTCCCCCAGATGTCTCAGTCCAATCCAGGGAAACCTGTTTTCCCTGCACTGCCTCGACATTCAAGCTGAGGATCGAATCACACCACGGAGGCAAGTGGGACAGCCCTGTGGAAAAGCCTCGCGGGATAGCCCTAGTGGGAAAGCCTCCAGGGGAAAGCTACAGATCCCTTGATCCACGCGAAGGGAAGCTTGACACTGCTTCTACAGCTCGGGAGGAAAGCGCACGTGCATGCCCCCACTCGAGACGAGGACTGACTCCCCTGGGGAGACTCCAGAAGTACCCCAAGATCCATGTCAGCACTGGAGAGGAATCCTCAGGATTCCGGCACCGACACCACACATGGTCTTGTGCCCCATCATCGATGGGAGAATATCCGGAGACACCCCCGAGCAACTCGCATGGGGACTGGACTTTCCTGAGGCCACCAGACCGGGTCCCTGAGGTCCCCGTCATACCTCGAAAGCACCTGCCGAAACTCGAGAGAATCCAGGAGGTTCTCCCGTCCAGACGAGATGATGCCCATTTCCGTTGAGGCATCTCGAGGCTAATCACACCTAACCTCTGGAACTTCCAGAGGGTCCTTCACACCCTTGCTGCACCTCAAGTAGTTCCCCGACATACTCGTCTCCACTCGAGAGAAAGCACGAGAATCCCATCCACATCCAGAGGAGCCCCTTTTCCGCCTCATAGCTCGAAAGGAGGGATCCTTTCCCTGCGTGGTCGGGACAGAATTCCCGGCGTTCCCGTCGCATCTCAAGAGGAGGCGCTCTCCACAAGAAAGGTGAGAGGAATTCCAGGGTCGTGTCACAATTCCCAAAGTCCCCCAGATATCTCCATCCATTCCAGGGAAACCTGTTTTCCCTGCATTGCCTCGACTTTCAAGCCGAGGATCGACTCACACAACGGTGGCACGTGGGACAGACCAGTGGTAAAGCCTCGTGGGAAAGCCTCGAGGGAAGGCTTGGAGGGAAAGCCACAGATCCCTTGATCCACGGGTAGGGAAGTGCGACAACTGCTGCTACAGCTCGGAAGGAAAGCGCACGTGCATGCCCCCACTTGAGACGAGGACTGACTCCCCTGGGGAGACTCCAGAAGTACCCCAAGATCCATGGAGCACTGGAGAGGAATCCTCAGGTTCCGGCACTGACTCCACACAAGGTCTTAGGCCCCAGCATCAACAGGGAGAGGAAACCCGAGAAGCCCCCGAGACGCCCCCGAATAACTCGCATGGGGACTGGCCTTTCCTGAGGCCACCAGAGCGGGTCCCTGAGGTCCCCGTCGTAAGTCGAGAGCCCCTCCGCAACTCAAGAAAATCCAGGGGTTCTCTCCTCCAGGCGAGATGAGGCCCATTTCCAATGAGGCGTCTCGAGGTTTATCACATCTAATATCTGGAACTCCAAGGGACCTTCACACCCTTGCTGCAACTCAAGAAGTTCCCCGACATACCCGTCTCCACGAGAGAGGAAGCACTAGAGTTCTGCCCACATCCAGAGGAGCCCCGTGTTCTGCCTGCCTAGCTCGAGAGGAGGGATCCCTTCCCTGCGTGGTCGGGAAAGAATTCCCGGCGTTCCCGTCGCATCTCAAGTGGAGGCGCACTCCACAGGAAAGGCGAGAGGAACTCCAGGGTTCTGTGCCACCATTCCCAGAGTCCCCCAGATGTCTCAGTCCATTCCAGGGAAACCTGTTTTCCCTGCACTGCCTCGACTTTCAAGCCGAGGATCGACTCACACCATGGTGGCACGTGGACAGCCCTGTGGGAAAGCCTCGTGGGAAGGCCTCGTGGGAAAGCCTCGAGGGGAAAGCCACCTGATCCCTTGATCCACGTGAAGGGAAGACGTGACACTGCTGCAACAGCTCGGGAGGAAAGCGCACGTGCATGCCCCCACTCGAGATGAGGACTGACTCCCCTGCGGAGACTCCAGAAGTAACCCAAGATCCATGTCAGCACCTGGAGAGGAATCCTCAGGTTCCGGCAATGACTCCACACAAGGTTTTAGGCCCCAGCATCAACGGGAGAGGAATCCCGAGAAGTCCCCGAGCAACTCGCATGGGACTGGCCTTTCCTGAGGCCACCAGAGCGGGTCCCTGAGGTCCCCATCGTAAGTCGAGAACACCTGCCGCAACTCGAGAAAATCCAGGAGGTTCTCCCCTCCAAGGCGAGATGAGGCCCATTTCCGCTGAGGCGTCTCGAGGCTAATCACACCTAAACCTCTGGAACTTCCAAAGGGTCCTTCACACCCTTGCTGCAACTGCAAGAAGTTCCGCAGACATTACCCGATCTCCACTCGAGAGGAAGCACGAGAGTCCCGCCCACATCCAGAGGAGCCCCTTTTCCGCCTCCTAGCTCGAGAGGAGGATCCTTTCCCGTTAGAGCTCGGGAAAAGAATTCCCGGCGATTTCCCGTCGCATCTCAAGGGAGGTGCTCTCCACAGGAAAGGCGAGAGGAACTCCAGGGTCGTGCCACCATTCCCAGAGCCCCCAGATGTCTCAGTCGATTCCAGGGAAACCTCTTTTCCCCGCAATGCCTCGACTTTCAAGCCGAGGATCGACTCAGACCTCGGTTGGCACGTGGGACAGCCCTGTGAAAAGCCTAGTGGGAAAGCCTTTTGGGAAAGCCTACAGAGAAAGCCCACAGGATCCCTGATCCACGCAAAGGGAAGCGTGACACTGCTGCATAGCACGGGAGGAAAGCGCACGGCACGCCACACTCGCGACGAGGACTGACTCCCTGGGAGACTCCAGAAGTAACCCAAATCCATGTCAGAACTGGAGAGGAATCCTCAGGTTCCGGCACCCGACTCCACACAAGGTCTCAGGCCCCGGCATAGACGGGAGAGGAATCCGCTAGAGCGCACGAGCAACTCGCATGGGACGGGCCTTTCCTGAGGGCACTAGAGCGGGTCCCTGAGGTCCCCGTCGTTAAGCCGAGAGCACCTGCGGCAACTCGAGAAAATCCAGGAGGTTATCCCCTCCAAGCGAGATGAGGCCCATTTCCGCTGAGGAGTCTCGAGCTTATCACACCCTAATCTCTGGAACTTTCAAAGGGTCCTTCACACCCTTGCTGCAACTCAAGAAGTTCCCCGACATACCCGTCTCCACTCGAGAGGAAGCACGAGAGTTCCGCCCACATCCAGAGGAGCCCCTTTTTCCGCTTCCTAGCTCGAGAGGAGGGATCCTTTCCCTGCGTGGTCGGGAAAGAATTCCCGGCGTTCCCGTCGCATCTCAAGAGGAGGCGCTCTCCACAGGAAAGGCAGAGGAACTCCAGGGTCGTGCCACCATTCCCAGAGTCCCCCAGATGTCTCAGTCCATTCCAGGGAAACCTGTTTTCCCTGCACTGCCTCGACTTTCAAGCCGAGGATCGACTCACACAACGGTGGCACGTGGGACAGCACCTGTGTGGGAAAGCCTCGTGGGAAAGCTCGAGGGAAAGCCACAGATCCCTTGATCCCCGCGAAGGGACGTGACACTGCTGCTACAGCTCGGGAGGAAAGCGCACGTGCATGCCCCCACTCGAGACGAGGACTGACTCCCCCTGGGGAGACTCCAGAAGTACCCAAGATCCATGTCAGCACTGGAGAGGAATCCTCAGGTTCCGGAACGATCCACACAAGGTCTCAGGCCCCAGCATCGACGGAGAGGAATCCCGAGAGGCCCCCGAGCAACTCGCATGGGACTGGCCTTTCCTGAGGCCACAGAGCGGGTCCCTGAGGTCCCCGTCGTAAGTCGAGAGCACCTGCACAACTCGAGAAAATCCAGGAGGTTCTCCCCTCCAGGCGAGATGAGGCCCATTTCCGCTGAGGCGTCTCGAGGCTAATCACACTTAACCTCTGGAACTTCAAAGGGTCCTTCACACCCTTGCTGCAACTCAAGAAGTTCCCCCGACATACCCGTCTCCACTCGAGAGGAAGCACGAGAGTCCCGCCCACATCCAGAGGAGCCCCCGTTTCCGCCTCCTAGCTCGAGAGGAGGATCCTTTCCCTGCGTGGTCGGGAAAGAATTCCCGGCGTTCCGTCGCATCTCCAAGAGGAGGCGCTCTCCACAGGAAAGGCGAGAGGAACTCCAGGGTCGTGCCACCATTCCCAGAGTCCCCAGATGTCTCAGTCCATTCCAGGGAAACCTGTTTTCCCTGCACTGCCTCGACTTTCAAGCCGAGGATCGACTCACACCACGGTGGCACGTGGGACAGCCCTGTGGGAAGCCTCGTGGGAAAGCCTCGTGGGAAAGCCTCGAGGGAAAGCCACAGATCCTTTGATCCACGCGAAGGGAAGCGTGACACTGCTGCTACAGCTCGGGAGGAAAGCGCACGTGCATGCCCCCACTCGAGACGAGGACTGACTCCCCTGGGAGACTCCAGAAGTACCCCAAGATCCATGTCAGCACTGGAGAGGAATCCTCAGGTTCCGGCACCGACTCCACACAAGGTCTTAGGCCCCGGCATCGACGGGAGAGGAATCCCGAGTGGGCCCCCCGAGCAACTCGCATGGGGACTGGCCTTTCCTGAGGCCACCAGAGCGGTCCCTGAGGTCCCCGTCGTAAGTCGAGAGCACCTGCCGCACTCGAGAAAATCCAGGAGGTTCTCCCCTCCAGGCGAGATGAGGCCCATTTCCGCTGAGGCGTCTCGAGGTAATCACACCTAACCTCTGAACTTCCAAAGGGTCCTTCACACCCTTGCTGCAACTCAAGAAGTTCCCGACGACATACGTCTCCACTCGAGAGGAAGCACGAGAGTCCCGCCCACATCCAGAGGAGGCCCCGTTTCCGCCTCCTAGCTCGAGAGGAGGGATCCTTTCCTGCGTGGTCCAAAGAATTCCCGGCGTTCCGTCGCATCTCAAGAGGAGGCGCTCTCCACAGGAAAGGCGAAGAGAACTCCAGGGTCGTGCCACCATTCCAGAGTCCCCCAGATGTCTCAGTCCATTCCAGGGAAAACTGTTTTCCCTGCACTGCCTCGACTTTCAAGCCGAGGATCGACTCACACCACGGTGGCACGTGGGACAGCCCTGTGGGAAGCCTCGGGGAAGCCTCGTGGGAAAGCCTCGAGGGAAAAGCCACAGATCCCTTGATCCACGCGAAGGGAAGGCGACACTGCTGCTACAGCTCGGAGGAAAGCGCACGTGCATGCCCCACTCGAGACGAGGACTGACTCCCCTGGGGAGACTCCAGAAGTACCCCAAGATCCATGTCAGCACTGGAGAGGAATCCTCAGGTTCCGGCACCGACTCCACACAAGGTCTTAGGCCCGCATCATCGAGGGAGAAAATCCCGAGAGACCCCCGGAGCAACTCGCATGGGGACTGGCTTTCCTGAGGCCACCAGAGGGTCCCTGAGGTCCCCGTCGTAAGTCGAGAGACCTGCCGCAACTCGAGAAAATCCAGGAGGTTCTCCCCTCCAGGCGAGATGAGGCCCATTTCCGCTGAGGCATCTCGAGGCTAATCACACCTAACCTCTGGAACTTCCAAAGGGTCCTTCACACCCCCTTGCTGCAACTCAAGAAGTTCCCCGACATTCCCGTCTCCACTCGAGAGGAAGCACGAGAGTCCCGCCACATCCAGAGGAGCCCCTTTTCGCCTCAATAGCTCGAGAGGAGGGATCCTTTCCCTGCGTGTCGGGAAAAGAATTCCCCGGCGTTCCCGTCGCATCTCAAGAGGAGGCGCTCTCCACAGGAAAGGCGAGAGGAACTCCAGGGTCGTGCACCATTCCCAGAGTCCCCCAGATGTCTCAGTCCATTCCAGGGAAACCTGTTTTTCCTGCACTGCCTCGACTTTCAAGCCGAGGATCGACTCACACAACGGTGGCACGTGGGACAGCCCTGTGGGAAAGCCTCGTGGGAAAGCCTCGAGGGAAAGCCCCAGATCCCTTGATCCACGCGAAGGGAAGCGTCCAGCCCCCATGCGAGTTTAATGCAGGGGGCCTCTCGGGATTCCTCTTCCGTTCGATGCCGGCTGCCTAAGACCTGTGTGGAGTGCCGTGCCGAACCTGAGGAATTCCTCTCCATGCTGACATTGGATCTGGGTGTACTGTTGAGTTTCCCCGGGGAGTCAGTCCGCTCGTCTCGATGTGGGCTATCACGTGTGATTTCTCCTCCCGAGCTGTAGCAGCTAGTGTCACGCTTCCCTTCTCTGGTCAAGGGATCTGTGGCTTTCCCTCGGAGGGTTTCCCACGGGCTTTCCAACGAAGGCTTTCCACAGGCTTTCCACGTGCCCCGATGTGTGTGAGTCGATCCTACGGCTGAAAGTCGAGCAGTCGGGAAAAACTGAATGGACTGACATCTGTGGGGCGCTGGGAATTGTGGCAGACCTGGAGTTTCTCTCGCCTTCTCTGTGGAGAGCGTGCTCTTTGAGATTGCGACGGGAATGCCGGAATTCTTTTCACCGACCACGCAGGGAAAGGATACCTCCTCTCGAGGCTAGGAGGCGAAAACGGCGGCTCTCTGGATGTGGCCGGGACTCTCGTGCTTCCTCTCGAGTGGAGACGGGTATGTCGGGGAACTTCTTGAGTTGCAGCAACGGTGTGAAGGACCCCTGTGGAAGTTCCAGATTTAGATGTGATTAGCCTCAAGACGCCTCAGCGGAAATGGGCCTCATCTCGCGCTGGAGGGGAGAACCTCCTGATTTTCTCGAGTTGCGGCAGGTGCTCTCGACTTACGACGGGACCTCAGCCGGACATCTCTGGTGCCTCAGGAAAGGGCTAGTCCCTTGCCGAGTGCTCGGGGCCTCTCGGATCTTCCCCGTCGATGCCGGGGCCTAAGCCTTGTGTGGAGTGGTACCGGAACCTGAGGATTCCTCTCCAGTGCTGACATGGATCTTGGTACTTCTGGAGTCTCCCAGCGGAGTCAGTCCTCGTCTCGAGTGGGGGCATGCACGTGCGCTTTCCTTCCGAGCATGTGCAGCAGTGTCAGGCTTCCCTCGCGTTGGATCAAGGGATCTGCTGGTTTCCCTCGAGGCTTTCCCACGAGGCTTTCACACAGGGCTGTGCCACGTGCCACCGTGTGTGAGTCGATCCCTGGCCTTGAAAGTCGAGGCAGTGCAGGGAGAACAGGTTTCCCTGGAATGGACGAGACATCTGGGGACTCTGGGAATGGTGCACGACCCAGGAGATCCTCTCGCCTTACTGTGGAGAGCGCCTCCTCTTGAGATGCGACGGGAACGCGCGGAATTGTTCCCGACACGCAGGGAAAGGATCCCTCCTCTCGAGCTAGGAGCAGAAACGGACCTCTGGGATGTGGTGGGACTCTCGTGCTTCCTCTCGAGTGGAGACGGTATGTCGGGGAACTTCTTGAGTGTGCAGGCAAGGGTGTGAAAGACCTTTGGAAGTTCCATAGTTTAGGTGTGATTAGCCTCGAGACGCCTAGTGGAAATGGGCCTCATCATCGCCGGAGCGGGAGAACCTCCTGGATTTTCTCGAGTTGCGGCAGCTGCTCTCGACTTATGACGGGGACCTCAGGACCCGCTGTGGTGGCCTCAGGAAAGGCCAGTCCCCATGCGAGTTGCTCGGTGCCTCTCGGATTCCCCTCCGTCGATGCGGCGGCTAAGACCTTGTGTGGAGTCGTGCCGGAAACCTGAGGATTCCTCTCCAGTGTGACATGGATTTGGGGTACTCTGGAGTCTCCCCAGGGAGTCAGTCTCGTCTCGAGTGGGCGGCATGCACGTGCTCGTCCTCCGCGACCTGTAGCAGCAGTGTCACGCTTTCTCTTCGCGTGGATCAAAGGATCTGTGGACTTTCCCTCGAGGCTTTCGCACCGATGCTTTCCACAGGCGCTTTCCCACAGGGCTGCTCCACGTGCCCATAGTGGTGTGAGTGGATCCCTCGCGCTTGAAAGTCGAGGCAGTGCAGGGAAAAGGTTTCCCTGGAATGGACTGAACATCTGGGGGACTCAGAATGGTGGCACCACCCTGGATTCCTCGTGCCTTTCCTGTGGAGAGCATCTCCTCTTGGGATCGATGGGAACACAGGAATTCTTGCCCGAACACCAGGGAAGGATCCCTCCTCTCCGAGCTGGAGGCGAACGGGGCCTCCTCTGGATGTGGGCGGGACCTCTCGGCTTGCTCCTCAGTGGGACGGGTTATGTCGGGGAACTTCTTGAGTTGCAACAAGGTGTGAAGGACCCTTTGAAGTTCCAGAGGTTTAGGTGTGATTAGCCCTCGAGACGCCTCAGCGGAAATGGGCCCATCTCGCCTGGAGGGGAGAACCTCCTGGATTTTCTGGAGTTGCGGCAGGTGCTCTCGACTTACGACGGGGACCTCAGGGACCCGCTCTGGTGGCCTCAGGAAAAAGGCCAGTCCCCATGCGAGTTGCTCGGGGGCCTCTCGGATTCCTCTTCCCCGTTAACCGGGCCTAAGACCTTGTGTGGATCCGTGCCGGAATCTGAGGATTCCTCTCCAGTGCCGACATGTATCTTGGTGAACTCCTAAAGTCTCCCCAGTGGAGTCAGTCCTCGTCTCGAGTGGGGGCATGCACGTGAGCGTTCCCCGAGCTGTAGAGCGGTGCTCACTCTCCTTCACGTTGCATCAAGGGATCTGTGGCTTTCCCCTCGAGGGTTTCCCAGGGAGGCTTTCCACGACGCTTTCCACAGGGCTATCCCACGCTGCCACCATTGGTGTGAATCGCGATCCTCGGCTTGAAAGTCGAGGCAGTGCAGGGAAAACAGTTTCCCTGGAATGACTGAGAACATCTGGGGGACTCTGGGAAATGGTGGCACAAACCCTGGAGTTCCTCTCGCCTTCCTGTGGAGAGCGGCCTCGTCTTGAGAATGCGACGGAACAATGGAATTCTTTCCCGACCACGCAGAGAAAGGATCCCTCCTCTCGAGATAGGAGCAGAAACGGGGGCTCCGTCTGGATTGGCCGCTGGTCTCTCGTGCTTCCTCTCGAGTGGAGACGGGTATGTCGGGGAACTTCTTGAGTTGCAGACGGTGTGAAGGAACCCTTTGTAATTCAGATCTTAGATTTGATTAGCCTCAAGACGCCTCAGCGGAATGGGCCTCATCTCGCCTGGAGGGGAGAACCTCCTGGATTTTCTCGAGTTGCGGCAGGTCTTCTCGAGCTTTACGACGGGCACCTCAGGGACACTCTCTGGTGGCCTCAGGAAAGGCCAGTGCCCATGCGAGTTGCTCGGGAGCCTCTCGATTCCTTCTCCGTCGATGCCGGTCCTAAGACCTTGTGTGGAGTCGCGTGCCGGAACTGAGCGTTTCCTCTCCAGTGCCGACCAAGGAACTCTGGGTACTTCTGGAGTCTCGCCCAGTGGAGTCAGTCTCGTCTCGAGTGGGGGCATGCACGTGCCGCGTTCCTCCCGAGGCTGGAGCAGCAGTGTCACGCTTCCATTTCACGTGAATCAAAGGATCTACGGAATTTCCCCAGGTTTTGCCACGCATGCTTTTCCCCCGAGGCTTTCCAACAGGGCTGTCCACGTGCCCACCGTGCGTGATATGAGTCGATCCTCGCTTGAAAAGTCGAGGCCAGTGCAGGGAAAACAGGTATTCCTGGAATGCCATGACATCTGGGACTCTGGAAATGTGGCACAACCCTGGAGTTCCTCTCGCCTTTCCTGTGAGGACGCCTCCTCTTGAATGCGCAGGTAACGCCGGGAAATATTTCCCGACCACGCAGGAGAAGGATCCCTCCTCTCGAGCTAGGAGGCAGAAAAGGGTCTCTCTGGATGTGGGGGACTCTCGGCTTCCTCTCGAGTGGAGACGGGTATGTCGGGGAACTTCTTGAGTTGCAGCAAGGTGTGGAAGGACCCTTTGGAAGTTCCAGATTAGGTGTGATTTACGCCCAGAGACGCCTCAGCGGAAATGGCTCATCTCGCCTGGAGGGCAGAACCGTCCTGGATTTTCTCGAGTTGCGGCAGGTTGCTCTCGAATTACTACCGTACCTCAGGGACCCGCTCTGGTGGCCTCCGGAAAGGCTAGTCCCCATGCGAGTTGCTCGGGTGCCTCTCGGGGATTCCTCTCCCGTCGATGCCCGGGCCTAAGACCTTGTGTAGAGTCGGGACAAACCTGAGGATTCCTCTCCAGTGCTGACCATGGATTTGGGGTACTTCTGGAATCTGCCCAAGGAGTCAGTCCTGTCTCGAGTGGGGCATGCACCGTGCGCTTTTCCTCCGAGCTGTAGCAGCATTGTCGCGCTTCTCCTTCGAGTGGATAAAAGGGATCTGTGGCTTTCCCTCAAGGCTTTCCACTAGGCTTTCCACGATGCGTTCCCACAGGGCTGTCCCACGTGCCACCGTGGTGTGACTCGATCCTCGGCTTGAAAGTCGAGGCAGTGCAGGAAAACAGGTTTCCCTGGAATGGACTGAGACATCTGGGGACTCTGGAATGGTGGCACGACCTGCAGTTCCTCTCGCCTTTCTGTGGAGGACTGCCTCCTCTTGAGATGCGACAGGAACGCCGGGAATTCTTTCCCGACCACGCAGGGAAAGGATCCCTCCTTCTCGAGCAGGAGGCAGAACCGGGTCTCCTCTGGTGTGGCGGAGTCTCGTGCTTCTTTCGAGTGGAGCGGGTAACGTCGGGGAACTTCTTGAAGTTTGCAGCAAGGTGTGAAGGACCCTTTTGAAGTTCCAGAGTTTTAGTGTGATTAGCCTCGAGAGAGTCTCAGCGGAAATGGCCTCATCTCGCCGGAGGGAAACTCCTGGATTTTCTCGAGTTGCGGCAGGTGCTCCGACTTACGGCGGGGACCTCAGGCGGACCCGCTCTGGTGGCCTCAGAAAGGCCAGTTCCCATGCGAGCTGCTCGGGGCCTCCTCGGGATTCCTCTCCCATTCGATTGCCGGGCCTAAGACTTGTGTGGAGTCGGTTGCCGGAACCTGAGCGATTCCTCTCCACTGCTGTGACATGAGATCTTGGGGTACTTCTGGAGTCTCCCAGGGAGTCAGTCTCGTCTCGGTGGGGGCATCGCACGTGCGCTTTACACTCGTCGCTGTAGCAGCAGGGTCGCCTT
>NW_017199974.1:0-7154 GCF_001704415.2 Capra hircus
ACCTGAGGATTCATCTCCAGTGCTGACATGGATCTTGGGGTACTTCTGAGTTTCCCCAGGGGAGTCAGTCCTCGTCTCAAGTGGGGCCTGCACGTGCGCTTTCCCTCGAGCTTTAGCAGCAGTGTCACGCTTCCCTTCGCGTGGATCAAGGGATCTGTGGCTTTCCCTCGAGGCTTTCCCACGAGGCTTTCCCACAGGGCTGTCCCACGTGCCACCGTGGTGTGAGTCGATCCTCGGCTTGAAAGTGGAGGCAGTGCAGGGAAACAGGTTCCCTGGAATGGACTGAGACATCTGGGGGACTCTGGGAATGGTTTCGACCCTGGACTCGTGGGAAAGACTTGTGGGAAAGCCTCGTGGGAAAGCCTTGTGGGAAAGCCTCGTGGGAAAGCCACAGATCCCTTGATCCACGCGAAGGAAAGCGTGACACTGCTGTTACAGCTCGGGAGGAAAGAGCACGTGCATCCCCCAATCGAGACGAGGACTGACTCCCCTGGGGAGACTCCAGAAGTACCCCAAGTTCCATGTCAGCACTGGAGAGTAATCCTCAGGTTCCGGCACCGAATCCCACAAAGTCTTAATCCACAGCATCTACAGGAGAGGAATCCCGAGATGCCCCCGAGCAACTCGCATGGGACTGGCCTTTCCTGAGGCCACCAGAGCGAGTCCCTGAGCCCCGTCGTAAGTCGAGAGCACCTGCCTGCAACTCGAGAAAATCCAGGAGGTTCTCCCCTCCAGGCGAGATGAGGCCATTTCCGCTGAGGCGTCTCAGGCTTATTACACTAAATCTCGAACTTCAAAAGGGTCCTTCACTCCCTTGCTGCAACTCAAGAAGTTCCCCAACATTCCCGGTCCACTCGAGAGGAAGCACGAGAGTCCCGCCCACATCCAGAGGAGCCCCGTTTCCGCCTCCTAGCTCGAGAGGGTGGATCCTTTCACTGCGTGGTCTGGAAAGAATTCCCGGCGTTACCGTCGCATCTCAAGAGGAGGCGCTCTCCACAAGAAAGGCGAGAGGAACTCCAGGGTCGTGCCACCATTCCCAGAGTCCCCCAGATGTCTCAGTCCATTCCAGGGCAACCTGTTTCTCCTGCACTGCCTCGACCTTCAAGATGAGGATCGACTCACACCACGGTGGCACGTGGGACAACCCTGTGGGAAAGCCTCGTGAAAAGCCTCGTGGGAAAGCCTCGAGGGAAAGCCACAGATCCCTTGATCCACGCGAAGGGAAGAGTGACACTGCTGCTACAGCTCAGGAGGAAAGCGCACCTGTATGCCCCCACTCGAGACGTGGACTGACTCACCTGGGGAGACTCCAGAAGTACCCCAAGATCCATGACAGCACTGGAGAGGAATCCTCAGGTTCCGGTACTGACTCCACATAAGGTGTTAGTCCCCGGCATCGAAGGGAGAGGAATCCCGAGAGGCCCCCGAGCAACTCGCATGGGGACTGGCCTTTCCTGAGGCCACCAGAGCGGGTCCCCCCATCGTAAGTCGAGAGCACTTCCAAAACTCGAGAAAATCCAGGAGATCTGCCGTCCATGCGAGATGAGGCCCATTTCCACTGAGGCGTCCCGAGGCTAATCACAACTAACCTGTGGAACTTCCAAAGGGTCCTTCACACCCTTGCTGCAACTCAAGAAGTTCCCCGATATACCCGTCTCCGCTCGAGAGGAAGCACGAGAGTCCCGCCCATATCCAGAGGAGCCCGATTCCGCCTCCTAGCTCGAGAGGAGGGATCCTTTCCCTGCGTGGTTTGGAAAGAATTCCCGGCGTTCCCGTCGCATCTCAAGAGGAGGCGATCTCCACAGGAAAGGCAAGAAGAACTCCAGGGTCCTGCCACCATTCCCAGAGTCCCCCAGATGTCTCAGTCCATTCCAGGGAAACCCTGTTTTCCCTGCACTGCCCTGACTTTCAAGCCGAGGATCAACTCACACAACGGTGGCACGTGGGACAGCCCTGTGGGAAAGCCTCGTGGAAAGCCTCTAGGGTAAGCCTCGAGGGAACGCCACAGATCCCTTGATCCACGCGAAGGGAAGCGCGACACTGTTGCTACAGCTCGGAAGGAAAGCGCACGTGCATGCCCCCACTCGAGACGAGGACTGACTCCCCTGGGGTGACTCCAGAACTACCCCAAGATCCATCTCAGCACTGGAGAGGAATGCTCAGGTTCCGGCACCGACTCCACACAAGATCTTAGGCCCCGGCATCGACGGGAGAGGAATCCCGAGAGGCCCCCGAGCAACTCGCATGGGGGACTGGCCTTTCCTGAGGCCATCAGAGCGGGTCCCTGAGGTCCCCGTCGAAAGTCGAGAACCCCTCCGCAACTCGAGAAAATCGAGGAGGTTCTCCCCTCCAGGCGAGATTGGGCCCATTTGTGCTGAGGCGTCTCGTGGCTAATCACACCTAACCTCTGGAACTTCCAAAGGGTCCTTCACACCCTTGCTGCAACTCAAGAAGTTCCCCGACATACCCGTCTCCACTCGAGAGGAAGCACGAGAGTTCCGCCAATATCCAGAGGAGACCCGTTTCCGCCTCCTAGCTCGAGAGGAGGGATCCTTTCCCTGCGTGGTGGGGAAAGAATTTCCCGCGTTCCTGTCGCATCTCAAGAGAAGGCGCTCTCCACAGGAAAGGCGAGAGGAACTCCAGGATCGTGCCACCATTCCCAGAGTCCCCCAGATGTCTCAGTCCATTCCAGGGAAACCTGTTTTCCCTGCACTGCCTCGACTTTCAAGCCGAGGATCGACTTACACCACTGTGGCACGTGGGACAGCCCTGTGGGAAACGCTCGTGGGAAAGCCTCGTGGGAAAGCCTCGTGGGAAAGCCTCGTGGGAAACCCTCAAGCGAAAGCCACAGATAACTTGTTCCATGCGAAGGGAAGCGTGACACTTCTGCTATAGCTCGGGAGGAAAGCGCACCGTGCATGCCCCCACTCGCGACGAGGACTGACTCCCCTGGGGAGACTCCAGAAGTACCCAGGATCCATGTCGGCACGGGAGAGGAATCCTCAGGTTCCAGCACCGACTCCGCACAAGGTCTTATGCCCCGGCATCGACGGGTGCGGAATCCCGGGAGGCCCCCGAGCAACTCGCATGGGGACTGGCCTTTCCTGAGGCCACCAGAGCGGGTCCCGGATGTCCCCGTCGTAAGTCGAGAGCACCTGCCGCAACTCGAGAAAATACAGGAGGTTCTCCCCTCTAGGCGAGATGAGGCCCATTTCCGCTCAGGCGTCTCTAGGCTAATCACACCTAAAATCTGGAACTTCCAAAGGGTCCTTCACACCCTTGCTGCAACTCATGAAGTTCCCCGACATACCCGTCTCCACTCGAGAGGAAGCACGAGAGTCCCGCCCACATCCAGAGGAGCCCCGTTTCCGACTCCTAGCTCGAGAGGAGGGATCCTTTCCCTGCGTGGTGGGGAAAGAATTCCCGGCGTTCCCGTCGCATCTCCAGAGGAGGCGCTCTCCACAGGAAAGGCGAGAGGAACTCCAGGGTCGTGCCACCATTCCCAGAGTCCCCCAGATGTCTCAGTCCATTCCAGGGAAACCTGTTTTCCCTGCACTGCCTCTACTTTCAAGCCGAGGATCGACTCACACCACGGTGACACGTGGGACAGCCCTGTGGGAAAGCCTCGGGGGGAAAGCCACAGATCCCTTGATCCACGGGAAGGCAAGCGCGACTCTGCTGCTACAGCTCGGGAGGAAAGCGCACGTGCATCCCCCCATCGAGAGGAGGACTGACTCCCCTGGGGAGACTCCAGAGGTACCCCAAGATCCATGTCAGCACTGGAGAGGAATCCTCAGGTTGCCACACCGACTGCCACACAAGATCTTAGGCCCCGGCATCGACGGGAGAGGAATCCAGAGAGGTCCCTGAGGAAATCGCTTGGGGACTGGCCTTTCCTGAGGCCACCAGAGCGTGTCCCTGAGGTCCCCGTCGAAAGTCAAGAGCACCTGCTGCAACTCGAGAAAATCCAGGAGGTTCTCCCCTCCAGGCGAGATGAGGCCCATTTCCGCTGAGGCGTCTCGAGGCCAATCACACCTAACCTCTGGAACTTCCAAAGGGTCCTTCACAACCATGCTGCAACTCAAGAAGTTCCCCGACATAACCGTCTCCACTCGAGAGGAAGCACGAGAGTCCCGCCCACATCCAGAGGAGCCCCGTTTCCGCCTCCTAGCTCGAGAGGAGGGATCCTTTCCCTGCATGATCGGGAAAGAATTCCCGGCGTTTCCGTCTCATCTCAAGAGGAGGCGCTCTCCACAGGAAAGGCGAGAGGAATTCCAGGGTCGTGCCACCATTCCCTGAGTCCCCCAGATATCTCAGTCCATTCCAGGGAAACCTGCTTTCCCTGCACTGCCTCGACTTTCAAGCCGAGGATCGACTCACACCACGGTGGCTCGTGGGACAGCCCTGTCGGAAAGCCTCGTGGGAAAGCCTCGAGGAAAGCCACAGATCCCTTGATCCACGCGAAGGGAAGCACGACACTGCTGCTACAGCTCCGGAGGAAAAGCGCACGTGCATGCCCCCGAACTCGAGACGAGGACTGACTCCCCTGGGGAGACTCCAGAAGATACCCCAAGATCCATGCCGGCACTGGAGATTAATCCTCAGGTTCCGGCACCGTCTCCACACAAGGTCTTAGGCCCCCGGCATCGAAAGGAGAGGAATCCCGAGAGGCCCCCGAACAACTCGCATGGGGACTGGCCTTTCCTGAGGCCACCAGAGCGGGTCCCGGAGGTCCCCATCATAAGGCGAGAGCACCTGCCGCAACTCGAGGAAATTCAGGAGTTCTCCCCTCCAGGCGAGATGAGGCCCATTTCCGCTGAGGCGTCTCGTGTCTAATCACACCTAACCTCTGGAACTTCCAAAGGGTCCTTCACACCCTTGCTGCAACTCAAGAAGTTCCCCGACATACCCGTCTCCACTCCAGAGGAAGCACGAGAGTCCCACCCACATCCAGAGGAGCCCCGTTTCCTCCTCATAGCTCGAGAGGAGGGATCCTTTCCCTGCGTGGTCGGGAAAGAATTCCCGGCGTTCTCCGTCGCATCTCAAGAGGAGGCGCTCTCCACAGGAAAGGCGAGAGGAACTCCAGGGTCGTGCCACCATTCCCAGAGTCCCCCAGATGTCTCAGTCCATTCCAGGGAAACCTGCTTTTCCCTGCACTGCCTCGACGTTCAAGCGAGGATCGACTCACACCACGGTGGCACGTGGGACAGCCCTGTGGGGAAAGCCTCGTGGGAAAGCCTCTCGGAAAGCCTCGAGGGAAAGCCCACTGATCCCTTGATCCACGCGAAGGGAAGTGTGACACTGCTGCTACAGCTCGGGAGGAAAGCGCACATGCATGCCCCCACTAGAGACGAGCACTGACTCCCCTGGGGAGACTCCAGAAGTACCCCAAGATCCATGTCAGCACTGGAGAGGAATGCTCAGGTTCCGGCACCGACTCCACACAAGATCTTATGGCCCCTGCATCGAGGGGAGAGGAATCCTGATAGGCCCCGAACAACTCTGCATGGGGACTTGGCCTTTCCTGAGTCCACCAGAGCGGGTCCCTCATGTCCCCGATCGTAAGTCAAGAGCACCTGCCGCAACTCGAGAAAATCCAGGAGGTTCTCCCCTCCAGGCGAGATGAGGCCCATTTCCGCTCAGGCCGTCTCGAGTCTAATCACACCTAACATCTGGAACTTCCAAAGGGTCCTTCACACCCTTCCTGCAACTCAAGAAGTTCCCTGACATACCCGTCTCCACTCGAGAGGAAGCACGAGAGTTCTGCCCACATCCAGAGGAGCCCCGTTTCCTACCTCTAGCTCGAGAGAAATGGATCCTGTCCCTGCGTGGTCGGGAAAGAATTCCCGGCGTTCCGCTTCGCATCTCAAGAGGAGGCGCTCTCCACAGGAAAGGCAAGAGGACTCCAGGTCGTGCCACCATTCCCAGAGTCCCCCAGATGTCTCAGTCCATTCCAGGGAAACCTGTTTTCCCTGCACTGCCTCGACTTTCAAGCCGAGGATCGACTCACACCACGGTGGCACGTTGGACACGCCTGTGGGAAAGCCTCGTGGGAAAGCCTCATCGGGAAAGCCTCGAGGGAAAGCCCACTAGATCCCTTGAATCCATGCGAAGGGAAGGTGACACTGCTGCTACAGCTCGGGAGGAAAGCGCACGTGCATGCCCCCACTAGAGACGAGGCACTGACTCCCCTGGGGAGACTCCAGAAGCTACCCCAAGATCCATGTCAGCACTGGAGAGGAATCCTCAGGTTCCAGGCACCGACTCCACACAAGGTCTTATGCCCCTGCATCGACGGGGAGAGGAATCCTGATAGGCCCCCGAGCAACTCGTCATGGGGACTTGGCCTTTCCTGAGGTCCACCAGAGCGGGGTCCCTCGATTGTCCCCCGTCGTAAGTCAAGAGCACCTGCCGCAACTCGAGAAAATCCAGGAGGTTCTCCCCTCAGGCGAGATGAGGCCCATTTCCGCTCAGGCGTCCTCTGAGGTCTAATCACACCTAACATCTGGAACTTCCAAAGGGTCCTTCACACCCCTTCTGCAACTCAAGAAGTTCCCTGACATACCCGTCTCCACTCGAGAGGAAGCACGAGAGTTCTGCCCACATCCAGAGGAGCCCGTTTCCTACTCTTGCTCGAGAGAAATGATCCTGTCCCTGCGTGGTCGGGAAAAGAATTCCGGCGTTCCCTTCGCATCTCAAGAGGAGGCGCTCTCCACAGGAAAGGCAAGAGGACCTCCAGGGTCGTGCCACCATTCCCAGAGTCCCCCAGATGTCTCAGTCCATTCCAGGGGAAACCTGTTTTCCTGCACTGCCTCGACTTTCAAGCCGAGGATCGACTCACACGACGGTGGCACGTGGGATAGCCCTGTGGGAAAGCCTCGTGGAACGCCTCGGGAAACCTCGAGGGAAAGCCACAGATCCCTTGATATATGCGAAGGGAAGAGTGACACTGCTGCTACAGCTCGAGAGGAAAGCGCACGTGCAGGCCCCCACTAGAGACGAGGACTGACTCCCCTTGGGAGACTCCAGACGTACCCCAAGATCCATATCAGCACTGGAGAGGAAACCTCAGGTTCCGGCACCGACTCCACACAAGGTCTTAGTCCCGGCATCGACGGGGAGACGAATCCCGAGTGGCCCCGTGCAACTCGCAT
>NW_017199975.1:0-7154 GCF_001704415.2 Capra hircus
CTCTCCCGTCGAAGCCGGGGCCTAAGACCTTTGTGTGGAGTCGTGCCGGAACCTGAGGATTCCTCTCCAGGTGCTGACATGGATCTTGGGGTTCTTCTGGAGTCTCCCCCAGGGGAGTCAGTCCTCGTCTCGAGTGGGGGCATGCACGTGCGCTTCCTCCCGAGCTGTAGCAGCAGTGTCACGCTTCCTTCGCGTGGATCAAGGGATCAGGCTTTCCCGGCTTTCCCACGAGGCTTTCCCCACGAGGCTTTCCCACAGGGCTGTCCCCGTGCCACGTGGTGTGAGTCGATCCTCGGCTTGAAAGTCGAGGCAATGCAGGGAAAACAGGTTTCCCTGGAATGGACTGAGACATCTGGGGACTCTGGGAATGTGGCACGACCCTGGAGTTCCTCTCTCGCCTATCCTGTGGAGAGCGGCCTCCACTTGAGATGGCGACGGGAACGCCGGGGAATTCTTTCCGACCACGACAGGGAAAGGATCCCTCCTCTCGAGCTAGGAGGCGGAAACGGGGCTCCTCTGGATGTGGGCGGGACTCTCGTGCTTCCTCTCGAGTGGAGTTGGGTATGTCGGAGAGCTTCTTGAGTTGCAGCAAGGGTGTGAAGGACCCTTTGGAAGTTCCAGAGTTTAGGTGTGATTAGCCTCGAGACGCCTCAGCGGAAATGGGCCTCATCTCGCCTGGAGGGAGAACCTCCCTGGATTTTCTCGAGTTGCGGCAGGTGCTCTCGACTTACGACGGGGGACATCAAGGGACCCGCTCTGGTGCCTCAGGAAAGGCCAGTCCCCTTGCGAGTTGCTCGGGGGCCTCTCGGTTTTTCCTCTCCGTCGATGCTGGGGGCCTAAGACCTTGTGTGGAGTCGTGCGGAACCTGAGGATTCCTCTCCAGTGCTGACATGGATCTTGGGGTACTTCTGGAGTCTCCCCAGGGGAGTCAGTCCTCGTCTCGAGTGGGTCATGCACGTGCACTTTCGTCTCGAGTGGGGGCATGCAAGTGCGCTTTCCTCCCGAGCAAGCAGTACGCTGTCCGCTTCGCGTGGATCAAGGGATCAGGGGCTTTCCCTCGAGGCTTTCCCATGAGGCTTTCCCACGAGGCTTTCCCACAGGGCTGTCCACGTGCCACCGTGGTGTGAGTCGATCTCGGCTTGAAAGTCGAGGCAGTGTAGGGAAAACAGGTTTCCCTGGAATGGACTGAGACATCTGGGGACTCTGGGAATGTGGCACGACCCTGGAGTTCCTCTCGCCTTTCCTGTGGAGAGCGCCTCCCTTGAGATGCGACGGAAGCCGGGAATTCTTTCCCGACCACGCAGGGAAAGGATCCTCCTCTCGAGCTAGGAGCGGAAACGGGGCTCCTCTGGTTGTGGGCGGGACTCTCGTGCTTCCTCTCGAGTGGAGTCGGGTATGTCGGGGAACTTCTTGAGTTGCAGCAAGGGTGTGAAGGACCCTTTGGAAGTTCCAGAGTTTAGGTGTGATTAGCCTCAGACGCCTCAGTGGAAATGGGCCTCATCTCGCAATGGAGGGGAGAACCTCCTGGATTTTCTCGAGTTGCGGCAGGGCTCTCGACTTACGACGGGGACATCAGGGACCCGCTCTGGTGGCCTCAGGAAAGGCCAGTCCCCTTGCGAGTTGCTCGGGGCCTCTCGGGGGCCTCTCGGGTTTCCTCTCCGATCGATGCTGGGGCCTAAAACCTTGTGTGGAGTCAGTGCCGGAACCTGAGGATTCCTCTCCAGTGCTGACATGGATCTTGGGGTTCTTCTGGAGTCTCCCCAGGGGAGTCAGTCCTCGTCTCGAGTGGGGGCATGCACGTGCGCTTTCCTCCCGAGCTGTAGCAGCAGTGTCACGCTTTCCCTTCGCGTGGATCAAGGGATCAGGGCTTTCCCTCGAGGCTTTCCCATGAGGCTTTCCCACGAGGCTTTCCCACAGGGCTGTCCCACGTGCCACCGTGGTGTGAGTCGATCCTCGGCTTGAAAGTCAAGGCAATGCAGGGAAAACAGGTTTCCCTGGAATGGACTGAGAAATCTGGGGGACTCTGGGAATGTGGCACGACCCTGGAGTTCCTCTCGCCTATTCCTGTGGAGAGCGCCTCCACTTGAGATGCGACGGGAACGCCGGGAATTCTTTCCCGACCATGCAGGGAAAGGATCCCTCCTCTCGAGCTAGGAGGCGGAAACGGGGCTCCTCTGGATGTGGGCGGACTCTCGTGCTTCCTCTCGAGTGGAGACGGTTTTCGGGACTCTTGAGTTGCAGTAAGGGTGTGAAGGACGCCTTTGGAAGTTCCAGAGTTTAGGTGTGATTAGCCTCAGGACGCCTCAGCGGAAATGGGCCTCATCTCGCCTGGAGGGCAGAACCTCCTGGATTTTCTCGAGTTGCGGCAGGTGCTCTCGGACTTACGACGGGAACCTCAGGGACCCGCTGTGGTGGCGTCACGGAAAGGCCAGTCCCCATGCGAGTTGCTCCGAGGCCCCTCTCGGGATTCCTCTTCCCGTCGATGCAGGGGCCTAAGATCTTGTGTGGAGTCGGTGCCGGAACCTGAGGATTCCTCTCCAGTGCTGACATGGATCTTGGGGTACTTCTGGAGTCTCCCCAGGGGAGTCAGTCCTCGTCTCGAGTGGGGGCATGCACGTGCACTTTCCTACCGAGCTGTAGCAGCAGTGTCCCGCTTCCCTTCGTGTGGATCAAGGGATCTGTGGCTTTCCATCAAGGCTTTCCCACGAGGCTTTCCCACAGTGCTGTCCCACGTGCCACCGTGGTGTGAGTCCAACCTCGGCTAGAAAGTCGAGACAGTGCAGGGAAAACAGGTTTCCCTGGAATGGACTGAGACATCTGGGGACTCTGGGAATGGTGGCACAACCCTGGAGTTCCTCTCAACATTCCTGTGGAGAGCGCCTCCTCTTGAGATGCGAAGGGAACGCCGGGAATTCTTTCCCGACCACGCAGGGAAAGGATCCCTACTCTCGAGCTAGGAGGCGGAAACGGGTCTCTGCTGGATGTGGGCGGGAATCTCGTGCTTCCTCTCGAGCGGAGACCGGTTTGTCGAGGAACTTCTTGAGTTGCAGTAAAGGAGTGAATGACCCTTTGGAAGTTCCAGATGTTAGATGTGATTAGCCTCCAGACGCCTCAGTGGAAATGGGCCTCATCTCGCCTGGAGGGGAGAACCTTCCTGGATTTTCTCGAGTTGCGGCAGGTGCTCTCGACTTACGACTGGGACCTCAGGGACCCGCTCTGGTGGCCTCAGGAAAGGCCAGTCCCCATGCGAGATGCTCGGGGCCTCTCGGGATTCCTCTCCCGTCGAAGCCGGGCCTAAGACCTTGTGTGGAATCGGTGCCGGAACCTGAGTATTCCTCTCCAGTGCTGACATGGATCTTGGGGTACTTCTGGAGTCTCCCCAGGGGAGTCAGTCCTCGTCTCGAGTGGGGGCATGCAGGTGCGCTTTCCTCCCGAGCTGTAACAGCAGTGTCGCGCTTCCCTTGGCGTGGATCAAGGGATCTGGGGCTTTCCCTCGAGGCTTTCCCACGAGGTTTTCCCACGAGGCTTTCCCACAGGGCTGTCCCACGTGCCACCTTGGTGTGCGTCGATCCTCGACTTGAAAGTCGAGGCAGTGCAGGGAAAACAGTTTCCCTGGAATGGACTGAGACTTCTGCAGGACTCTGGGAATATTGACATGACACTGGAGTTCGTCTCGACTTTCCTGTGGAGAGCGCCTCCTCTTGAGATGCGAGCGGAACGCCGGGAATTTTTTTCCGACCACGCAGGGAAAGGATCCCTCCTCTCGAGCTAGGAGGCGGAAACGGGTCTCCGCTGGATGTGGGCGGGACTCTCGTGCTTCCTCTCGAGTGGAGACCGGTTTTTCGAGGAACTTCTTGAGTTGCAGTAAGGGTGTGAAGGACCCTTTGGAAGTTCCAGAGTTTAGGTGTGATTAGCCTCAGGACGCCTCAGCGGAAATGGGCCTCATCTCGCCTGGAGGGCAGAACCTCCTGGATTTTCTCGAGTTGCGGCAGGTGCTCTCGACTTACGACGGGAACCTCAGGGACCCGCTGTGGTGGCGTCAGGAAAGGCCAGTCCCCATGCGAGTTGCTCGAGGCCCTCTCGGGATTCCTCTCCCGTCGATGCAGGGGCCTAAGATCTTGTGTGGAGTCGGTGCCGGAACCTGAGGATTCCTCTCCAGTGCTGACATGGATCTTGGGGTACTTCTGGAGTCTCCCCAGGGGAGTCAGTCCTCGTCTCGAGTGGGGGCATGCACGTGCACTTTCCTACCGAGCTGTAGCAGCAGTGTCGCGCTTCCCTTCGTGTGGATCAAGGGATCTGTGGCTTTCCATCAAGGCTTTCCCACGAGGCTTTCCCACAGTGCTGTCCCACGTGCCACCGTGGTGTGAGTCCAACCCCGGCTAGAAAGTCGAGACAGTGCAGGGAAAACAGGTTTCCCTGGAATGGACTGAGACATCTGGGGGACTCTGGGAATGGTGGCACAACCCTGGAGTTCCTCTCAACATTCCTGTGGAGAGCGCCTCCTCTTGAGATGCGAAGGGAACGCCGGGAATTCTTTCCCGACCACGCAGGGAAAGGATCCCTACTCTCGAGCTAGGTGGCGGAAACCGGGTCTCCGACTCGGATGTAGGAAGCACGAGATTCCCGCCCACATCCGAGCAGGAGACCCGTTTCCGCCACCTAGCTCGAGAGTAGGGATCCTTTCCCTGCGTGGTCGGGAAAGAATTCCCGGCGTTCCCTTCGCATCTCAAGAGGAGGCGCTCTCCACAGGAATGTTGAGAGGAACTCCAGGGTTGTGCCACCATTCCCAGAGTCCCCCAGATGTCTCAGTCCATTCCAGGGAAACCTGTTTTCCCTGCACTGTCTCGACTTTCTAGCCGGGGTTGGACTCACACCACGGTGGCACGTGGGACAGCACTGTGGGAAAGCCTCGTGGGAAAGCCTTGATGGAAAGCCACAGATCCCTTGATCCACACGAAGGGAAGCGCGACACTGCTGCTACAGCTCGGTAGGAAAGTGCACGTGCATGCCCCCACTCGAGACGAGGACTGACTCCCCTGGGGAGACTCCAGAAGTACCCCAAGATCCATGTCAGCACTGGAGAGGAATCCTCAGGTTCCGGCACCGACTCCACACAAGATCTTAGGCCCCTGCATCGACGGGAGAGGAATCCCGAGAGGGCCTCGAGCAACTCGCATGGGGACTGGCCTTTCCTGACGCCACCACAGCGGGTCCCTGAGGTTCCCGTCGTAAGTCGAGAGCACCTGCCGCAACTCGAGAAAATCCAGGAGGTTCTGCCCTCCAGGCGAGATGAGGCCCATTTCCGCTGAGGCGTCCTGAGGCTAATCACACCTAAACTCTGGAACTTCCAAAGGGTCCTTCACACCCTTACTGCAACTCAAGAAGTTCCTCGAAAAACCGGTCTCCACTCGAGAGGAAGCACGAGAGTCCCGCCCACATCCAGCGGAGACCCGTTTCCGCCTCCTAGCTCGAGAGGAGGGATCCTTTCCCTGCGTGGTCGGAAAAAAATTCCCGGCGTTCCGCTCGCATCTCAAGAGGAGGCGCTCTCCACAGGAAAGTCGAGACGAACTCCAGTGTCATGTCAATATTCCCAGAGTCCTGCCAGAAGTCTCAGTCCATTCCAGGGAAACCTGTTTTCCCTGCACTGCCTCGACTTTCAAGTCGAGGATCGACGCACACCAAGGTGGCACGTGGGACAGCCCTGTGGGAAAGCCTCGTGGGAAAACCTCGTGGGAAAGCCTCGAGGGAAAGCCCCAGATCCCTTGATCCACGCGAAGGGAAGCGCGACACTGCTGCTACAGCTCGGGAGGAAAGCGCACTTGCATGCCCCCACTCGAGACGAGGACTGACTCCCCTGGGGAGACTCCAGAAGTACCCCAAGATCCATGTCAGCACTGGAGAGGAATCCTCAGGTTCCGGCACCGATTCCACACAAGGTCTTAGGCCCCGGCTTCGACGGGAGAGGAATCCCGAGAGGCCCCGAGCATCTCGCATGGGGACTGGCCTTTCCTGAGGCCACCAGAGCGGGTCCCTGAGGTCCCAGTCGTAAGTCGAGAGCACCTGCCGCAACTCGAGAAAATCCAGGAGGTTCTCCCCTCCAGGCGAGATGAGGCCCATTTCCGCTGAGGCGTCTGGAGGCTAATCGCATCTAACATCTGGAACTTCCAAAGGGTCTTTCACTCCTTTACTGCAACTCAAGAAGTTCCTCGACAAACCGGTCTCCACTCGAGAGGAAGCACGAGATTCCCGCCCACATCCAGCAGAGACCCGTTTCCGCCTCCTAGCTCGAGAGTAGGGATCCTTTCCCTGCGTGGTCGGGAAAGAATTCCCGGCGTTCCCTTCGCATCTCAAGAGGAGGCGCTCTCCACAGGAATGTTGAGAGGAACTCCAGGGTTGTGCCACCATTCCCAGAGTCCCCCAGATGTCTCAGTCCATTCCAGGGAAACCTGTTTTCCCTGCACTGTCTCGACTTTCTAGCCGGGGTTGGACTCACACCACGGTCGCACGTGGGACAGCACTGTGGGAAAGCCTCGTGGGAAAGCCTTGATGGAAAGCCACAGATCCCTTGATCCACACGAAGGGAAGCGCGACACTGCTGCTACAGCTCGGTAGGAAAGTGCACGTGCATGCCCCCACTCGAGACGAGGACTGACTCCCCTGGGGAGACTCCAGAAGTACCCCAAGATCCATGTCAGCACTGGAGAGGAATCCTCAGGTTCCGGCACCGACTCCACACAAGATACTTAGGACCCTGCATCGACGGGAGAGGAATCCCGAGAGGGCCTCGAGCAACTCGTATGGGGACTGGCCTTTCCTGACGCCACCACAGCGGGTCCCTGAGGTTCCCGTCGTAAGTCGAGAGCACCTGCCGCAACTCGAGAAAATCCAGGAGGTTCTGCCCCTCCAGGCGAGATGAGGCCCATTTCCGCTGAGGCGTCCTGAGGCTAATCACACCTAAACTCTGGAACTTCCAAAGGGTCCTTCACACCCTTACTGCAACTCAAGAAGCTCCTCGAAAACGGTCTCCACTCGAGAGGAAGCACGAGAGTCCGCCCACATCCAGAGGAGCCCCGTTTCCGCCTCCTAGCTCGAGAGGAGGGATCCTTTCCCTGCGTGGTCGGGAAAGATTCCCGGCCTGAGAACTCGCTTCTCAA
>NW_017199976.1:0-7154 GCF_001704415.2 Capra hircus
AACCTCCTGGATTTTCTCGAGTGCGGCCGTGCTCTCGACTTACGACGGGGACCTCAGGGGACCCGCTCTGGTGGCCTCAGGAAAGGCCAGTCCCCAGGAGAGTTGCTGGGGGGCTCTCGGGATTCCTCTGCCGTCAATGTCCGGTACCTAAGACCTTGTGTGGAGTCGGTGCCGGAACCTGAGGATTCCTCTCCAGTGCTGACATGGACCTTGGGGTACTTCTGGGGTCTCCCCAGGGGAGTCATTCCTCGTCTCGATGGGGGGCATGCACGTGCGCTTTCCTCCCGAGCTGTAGCAGCAGTGTCACGCTTCCCTTCGCGTGGATCAAGGGATCTGTGGCTTTCCCTAGAGCTTTCCCACTAGGCCTTCCCACGAGGCTTTCCCACAGGGCTGTCCCACGTGCCACCGTGGTGTGAGTTGATCCTCGGCTTGAAAGTGGAGGCAGTGCAGGGAAAACAGGTTTCCCTGGAATGGACTGAGACATCTGGGGGACTCTGGGGAATGGTGGCACGACCCTGGAGTTCCTCTCGCCTTTCCTGTGGATAGTGCCTGCACTTGAGATGCGACGGGAACGCCAGGAATTCTTTCCCGACCACGCAGGGAAAGGATCCCTCCTCTCGAGCTAGGAGGCGGAAATGGGGCTCTTCTGGATTGGGCGGGACTCTTCGTGCTTCCTCTCGAGTGGAGACGGGTATGTCGGGGAACTTCTTGAGTTGCAGCAAGGGTGTGAAGGACCCTTTTGGAAGTTCCAGAGGTTAGAGTGTGATTATCCTCCAGACGCCTCAGCGGAAATGGGCCTCCATCTCGCCTGGAGGGAGAACCTCCTGGATTTTCTCGAGTTGCGTCAGGTGCTCTCGACTTTACGACGGGGACCTCAGGGACCCGCTCTGGTGGCCCCAAGGAAAGGCCAATCCCCATGCGAGTTGCTCTGGGGCCTCTCGGGATTCCTCTCCCGTCGATGCGGTCCTAAGACCTTGTGTGGAGTCGGTGCCAGAACCTGAGGATTCCTCTCCAGTGCTGACATGGATCTTGGGGTACTTCTGGAGTCTCGCCAGGGGAGTCAGACCTCGTTTCGAGTGGGGGCATGCACGTGCGCTTTCCTCCTGAGCTGTAGCAGCAGTATCACGCTTCCCTTTGCATGGATCAAGGGATCTGTAGCTTCCCCTCGAGGCTTTCCCACTAGGCCTTCCCATGAGGCTTTCCCACAGGGCTGTCCCACGTGCCACCGTGGTGTGAGTCGATCCTCGGCTTGAAAGTCGGAGGCAGTGCAGGGAAAACAGGTTTCCCTGGAATGGACTGAGACATCTGGGGGACTCTGGGAATGGTGGCATCGACCCTGGAGTTCCTCTCGCCTTTCCTGTGGAGAGTCGCCTCCTCTTGAGATGCGACGGGAACGCCGGGATTCTTTCCCAAACCACGCAGGGAAAGGATCCCTCCCTGTCGAGCTAGGAGGCGGAAACGGGGCTCTTCTGGATGTGGGCGGGTCTTTCGTGCTTCCTCTCGAGTGGAGACGGGATATGTCGGGGAACTTCTTGAGTTGCAGCAACGGTGTGAAGGACCCTTTGGAAGTTCCAGAAGGTTAGGTGTGATTAGCTCCGAGACGTCTCAGCGGAAATGGGCCTCCATCTCGCCTGGAGGGGAGAACCTCCTGGATTTTCTCGAGTTGCCGGCCGTGGCTCTCTGACTTACGACGGGGACCTCAGGGACCCGCTCTGGTGGCCTCAAGAATGGCCATCCCCAGTGCGAGTTGCTCTGGGGGCCTCTCGGGATTCCTCTCCCGTCGATGCGGTCCTAAGACCTTGTGTGGAGTCCGGTTGCCAGAACCTGAGGATTCCTCTCCAGTGCTGACATGGACCTTGGGGTACTTCTGGAGTCTCCCAGGGAGTCGCCTCGTGCTCGAAGGGGGGACTCGCTTTCCTGCGTGTTTGGGCATGCACGTGCGCTTCCGTCGCATCCAGGGACGTCTCCTAGGACAGGCGAGAGGACTCCAGGGCTGTGCCACTTCCCATGGAGTCCAGATCTTCGCTAGTCCATTCCAGGGAACCTGTTTCCCTGCACTGCCCTCGACTTTCAAGCCGAGGGATCGACTCACACCACGGTGGCACGTGGGACAGCCCTGTGGAAAGCCTCATGGAAGGCCTAGTGGGAAAGCCTCGAGGGGAAGCTACAGATCCCTTGATCCATGCAAAGGGAAGCGTGATACTGCTGCTACAGCTCAGGAGGAAAGCGCACGTGCATGCCCCACTCGAAACGAGGTCTGACTCCCCTGGCGAGACTCCAGAAGTACCCCAAGATCCATGTCAGCACTGGAGAGGAATCCTCAGGTTCTGGCACCGACTCCACACAAGGTCTTAGGACCCGGCATCGACGGGAGAGGAATCCCGAGAGGCCCCAGAGCAACTCGCATGGGGATTGGCCATTCTTGGGGCCACCAGAGCGGGTCCCTGAGGTCCCCGTCGTAAGTCAAGAGCACCTGACGCAACTCGAGAAAATCCAGGAGGTTCTCCCCTCCAGGCGAGATGAGGCCCATTTCCGCTGAGGCGTCTGGAGGATAATCACACCTAACCTCTGGAACTTCCAAAGGGTCCTTCACACCCTTGCTGCAACTCAAGAAGTTCCCCGACATATCCCGTCTCCACTCGAGAGGAAGCACGAAAGTCCCGCCCACATCCAGAAGAGCCCCATTTCCGCCTCCTAGCTCGAGAGGAGGGATCCTTTCCCTGCGTGGTCGGGAAAGAATTCCTGGCGTTCCCGTCGCATCTCAAGTGCAGGCACTATCCACAGGAAAGGCGAGAGGAACTCCAGGGTCGTGCCACCATTCCCAGAGTCCCCCAGATGTCTCAGTCCATTCCAGGGAAACCTGTTTTCCCTGCACTGCCTCCACTTTCAAGCCGAGGATCAACTCACACCACGGTGGCACGTGGGACAGCCCTGTGGGAAAGCCTCGTGGGAAGGCCTAGTGGGAAAGCTCTAGGGAAAGCCACAGATCCCTTGATCCACGCGAAGGGAAGCGTGACACTGCTGCTACAGCTCGGCAGGAAAGCGCACGTGCATGCCCCCCATCGAGACGAGGAATGACTCCCCTGGGGAGACCCCAGAAGTACCCCAAGGTCCATGTCAGCACTGGAGAGGAATCCTCAGGTTCCGGCACCGACTCCACACAAGGTCTTAGGTACCGACATTGACGGCAGAGGAATCCCGAGAGCCCCCCAAGCAACTCTCCTGGGGACTGGCCTTTCCTGAGGCCACCAGAGCGGGTCCCTGAGGTCCCCGTCGTAAGTCGAGAGCACCGGCCGCAACTCGAGAAAATCCAGGAGGTTCTCCCCTCCAGGCGAGAGGAGGCCCATTTCCGCTGAGACCTCTCGAGGCTAATCACACCAAACTTCTGGAACTTCCAAAGGGTCCTTCACACCGTTGCTGCAACTCAAGAAGTTCCCCGACATAACCCGTCTCCACTCGAGAGGAAGCACGAGAGATCGCGCCCACATCCAGAGGAGCCCCGTTTCCGCCTCCTAGCTTCGACAGGGGGGATCCTTTCCCTGCGTGTTTGGGAAAGAATCCCGGCGTTCCCGTCGCATCTCAAGAGGAGGCGCTCTCCACAGGAAAGGCGAGAGGAACTCCAGGGTCGTGCCACCATTCCCAGAGTCCCCCAGATTTCTCAGTCCATTCCAGGGAAACCTGTTTTCCCTGCACTGCCTCGACTTTCAAGCCGAGGATCGACTCACACCACGGTGGCACGTGGGACAGCCCTGTGGGAAAGCCTCATGGGAAGGCCTAGTGGGAAAGCCTCGAGGGGAAGCTACAGATCCCTTGATCCATGCAAAGGGAAGCGTGATACTGCTGCTACAGCTCAGGAGGAAAGCGCACGTGCCATGCCCCCACTCGAAACGAGGTCTGACTCCCCTGGCGAGACTCCAGAAGTACCCCAAGATCCATGTCAGCACTGGAGAGGAATCCTCAGGTTCTGGCACCGACTCCACACAAGGTCTTAGGACCCCGGCATCGACGGGAGAGGAATCCCGAGAGGCCCCAGAGCAACTCGCATGGGGATTGGCCATTCTTGGGCCACCAGAGCGGGTCCCTGAGGTCCCCGTCGTAAGTCGAGAGCACCTGACGCAACTCGAGAAAATCCAGGAGGTTCTCCCCTCCAGGCGAGATGAGGCCCATTTCCGCTGAGGCGTCTGGAGGATAATCACACCTAACCTCTGGAACGTCCAAAGGGTCCTTCACACCCTTGCTGCAACTCAAGAAGTTCCCCGACATACCCGTCTCCACTCGAGAGGAAGCACGAAAGTCCCGCCCACATCCAGAAGAGCCCCATTTTCCGCCTCCTAGCTTCGAGAGGAGGGATCCTTTCCCTGCGTGGTCGGGAAAGAATTCCTGGCGTTCCCGTCGGCATCTCAAGTGCAGGCACTATCCACAGGAAAGGCGAGAGGAACTCCAGGGTCGTGCCACCATTCCCAGAGTCCCCCAGATGTCTCAGTCCATTCCAGGGAAACCTGTTTTCCCTGCACTGCCTCCACTTTCAAGCCGAGGATCAACTCACACCACGGTGGCACGTGGGACAGCCCTGTGGGGAAAGCCTCGTGGGAAGGCCTAGTGGGAAAGCTCTAGGGAAAGCCACAGATCCCTTGATCCACGCGAAGGGAAGCGTGACACTGCTGCTACAGCTCGGCAGGAAAGCGCACGTGCATGCCCCCATCGAGACGAGGAATGACTCCCCTGGGGAGACCCAGAAGTACCCCAAGGTCCATGTCAGCACTGGAGAGGAATCCTCAGGTTCCGGCACCGACTCCACACAAGGTCTTAGGTACCGACATTGACGGCAGAGGAATCCCGAGAGCCCCCCAAGCAACTCTCCTGGGGACTGGCCTTTCCTGAGGCCACCAGAGCGGGTCCCTGAGGTCCCCGTCGTAAGTCGAGAGCACCGGCCGCAACTCGAGAAAATCCAGGAGGTTCTCCCCTCCAGGCGAGAGGAGGCCCATTTCCGCTGAGACCTCTCGAGGCTAATCACACCAAACTTCTGGAACTTCCAAAGGGTCCTTCACACCGTTGCTGCAACTCAAGAAGTTCCCCGACATACCCGTCTCCACTCGAGAGGAAGCACGAGAGACGCGCCCACATCCAGAGGAGCCCCGTTTCCGCCTCCTAGCTCGACAGGGGGGATCCTTTCCCTGCGTGTTTGGGAAAGAATCCCGGCGTTCCCGTCGCATCTCAAGAGGAGGCGCTCTCCACAGGAAAGGCGAGAGGAACTCCAGGGTCGTGCCACCATTCCCAGAGTCCCCCAGATTCTCAGTCCATTCCAGGGAAACCTGTTTTCCCTGCACTGCGCTCGACTTTCAAGCCGAGGATCGACTCACACCACGGTGGCACGTGGGACAGCCCTGTGGGAAAGCCTCATGGGAAGGCCTAGTGGGGAAAGCCTCGAGGGGAAGCTACAGATCCCTTGATCCATGCAAAGGGAAGCGTGATACTGCTGCTACAGCTCAGGAGGAAAGCGCACGTGCATGCCCCCACTCGAAACGAGGTCTGACTCCCCTGGCGAGACTCCAGAAGTACCCCAAGATCCATGTCAGCACTGGAGAGGAATCCTCAGGTTCTGGCACCGACTCCACACAAGGTCTTAGGACCCGGCATCGACGGGAGAGGAATCCGAGAGGCCCCAGAGCAACTCGCATGGGGATTGGCCATTCTTGGGGCCACCAGAGCGGGTCCCTGAGGTCCCCGTCGTAAGTCGAGAGCACCTGACGCAACTCGAGAAAAATCCAGGAGGTTCTCCCCTCCAGGCGAGATGAGGCCCATTTCCGCTGAGGCGTCTGGAGGATAATCACACCTAACCTCTGGAACTTCCAAAGGGTCCTTCACACCCTTGCTGCAACTCAAGAAGTTCCCCGACATACCCGTCTCCACTCGAGAGGAAGCACGAAAGTCCCGCCCACATCCAGAAGAGCCCCATTTCCCGCCTCCTAGCTCGAGAGGAGGGATCCTTTCCCTGCGTGGTCGGGAAAGAATTCCTGGCGTTCCCGTCGCATCTCAAGTGCAGGCACTATCCACAGGAAAGGCGAGAGGAACTCCAGGGTCGTGCCACCATTCCCAGAGTCCCCAGATGTCTCAGTCCATTCCAGGGAAACCTGTTTTCCCTGCACTGCCTCCACTTTCAAGCCGAGGATCAACTCACACCACGGTGGCACGTGGGACAGCCCTGTGGGAAAGCCTCGTGGGAAGGCCTAGTGGGAAAGCTCTAGGGAAAGCCACAGATCCCTTGATCCACGCGAAGGGAAGCGTGACACTGCTGCTACAGCTCGGCAGGAAAGCGCACGTGGCATGCCCCCCATCGAGACGAGGAATGACTCCCTGGGGAGACCCAGAAGTACCCGCAAGGTCCATGTCAGCACTGGAGAGGAATCCTCAAGGTTCCGGCACCGACTCCACACAAGGTCTTAGGTACCGACATTGACGGCAGAGGAATCCCGAGAGCCCCCAAGCAACTCTCCTGGGGACTGGCCTTTCCTGAGGCCACCAGAGCGGGTCCCTGAGTCCCCGTCGTAAGTCGAGAGCACCGGCCGCAACTCGAGAAAATCCAGGAGGTTCTCCCTCCAGGCGAGAGGAGGCCCATTTCCGCTGAGACCTCTCGAGGCTAATCACACCAAACTTCTGGAACTTCCAAAGGGTCCTTCACACCGTTGCTGCAACTCAAGAAGTTCCCGACATACCCGTCTCCACTCGAGAGGAAGCACGAGAGACGCGCCCACATCCAGAGGAGCCCCGTTTCCGCCTCCTAGCTCGACAGGGGGGATCCTTTCCCTGCGTGTTTGGGAAAGAATCCCGGCGTTCCCGTCGCATCTCAAGAGGAGGCGCTCTCCACAGGAAAGGCGAGAGGAACTCCAGGGTCGTGCCACCATTCCAGAGTCCCCCAGATGTCTCAGTCCATTCCAGGGAAACCTGTTTTCCCTGCACTGCCCTCGACGTTCAAGCCGAGGATCGACTCACACCCACGGTTGCACATGGGACAGTCCTGTGGGAAAGCCTCGTCGGAAGCCTCGAGGAAAGCCCACAGATCCCTTGATCCACAGGAAGGGAAGCGAGACACTGCTGCTACAGGCTCGGGAGGAAAGCGCACGTGCATGCCCCCCACTCGAGACGAGACTGACTCC
>NW_017199977.1:0-7154 GCF_001704415.2 Capra hircus
CGAGTTTCAGCAGGTGCTCTCCTTGTGTGGATTCGGGCCGGAAGCTGAGGATTCCTCTCCAGTGCTGACATGGATCTTTGGGGTACTTCTGGAGTCTCCCAGGGGAGCCAGTAGTCGTCTCGAGTGGGGGCATGCACCTGCGCATTCTCCGGAGGTGTAGCAGCGGTGTCATGCTCCCGTCGCGTGGATGAAGGGATCAGTGGCTTTCCCTCGAGGCTTCCTCAGGAAGCTTTCCCAAGAGGTTTTTCCACGAGGCTTTTCCACAGGTCTGTCCCAAGTGCCACTGTGGTGTGAGTCGATCCTCGGCTTGAAAGTCAAGGCAGTGCAGGGAATACAGGTTTCCCTGGAAAGGACTGAGACATCTGGAGTACTCAGGGAACGGTGGCACGACCCTGGAGTTCCTCTCGCCTTTCCTGTGGAGAGCGCTCCCCTTGAGATGCGTTCTGAACGTCGGGAATTCTTTCCCGAGCACCCAGGGAAAGGATCCCTCCTCTCGAGCTAGGAGGCGGAAACGGGCTTCTCTGGATGTGGGCGGGACTCTCGTCCTTCCTCTCGAGTTGAGACGGGTATGTCGGCGAACTTCTTGAGTTGCAGCAAGGGTGTGAAGGACCCTTTGGAAGTTCCAGAGGTTAGGTGTGATTAGCCTCGAGACGCCTCAGCGGAAATGGGCCTCATCTCGTCTGGAGGGGAGAACCTCCTGGATTTTCTCGAGTTGCGGCAGGTGCTCTCGACTTACGACTGGGACCTCAGGGACCCGATCTGGTGGCCTCAGGAAAGGCCAGTCCCCTTGCGAGTTGCTCGGGGGCTCTCGGGATTCTTCTCCCGTCGATGCCGGGGCCTGAGACCTTGTGTGGAGTCTGTGCCGGAACCAGAGGATTCCTCTCAAGTGCTGACATGGATCTTGGGTACTTCTGGAGTCTCCCAGGGGAGTCATTCCTCGTCGCGAGTGGGGACATGCACGTGGGTTTTCCTCCCGAGCTGTAGCAGCAGTGTCACGATTCCCTTCGCGTGGATGCAGGGATCTGTGGCTTTCCCTGGAGGCTTTCCCACGAGGCTTTCCCACGAGGCGTTCCCACATTGCTGTCCACGTGCCACCGTGGTATGAGTCGATTCTCGACTTGAAAGTCGAGGCAGTGCAGGGAAAACTGGTTTCCCTGTTATGGACTGAGCTTCTGGAGGACTCTGGGAATGGTGGCACGACCCTGGAGTTCTTCTTGCCTTTCCTGTGGAGAGTGCCTCCTCCTGAGATGCGACGGGAACGCCGGGAATTCTTTCCCGACCACGCAGGGAATGAATCCCTCCTCTGGAACTATGAAGCGGAAACGGGGCTCCTCTGTATGTAAGTGGGACTCTCGTGCTTCTTCTCGATTGGAAACGGGTATGTCGAGGAAATTCTTGAGTTGCAGCAAGGGTGTGAAGGACCCTTTGGAAGTTCCAGAGGTTAGGGGTGATTAGCCTCGAGACGCCTCAGCGGAAATGGGCCTCATATCGCCTGAAGGGGAGAAACTCCTGAATTTTCTCGAGTTGCGGCAGGTACTTGGACTTAGACCGGGACCTCAGGGACCCGCTCTGGTGGCCTCAGGAAAGGCCAGTCGCCATGCAAGTGGCTCGCCGGCCTCTCGGGATTCCTCTCCCGTCGATGCCGGGGCCTAAGATCTTGTCTGGAGTGGGTGCCGGAACCTGAGGATTCCTCTCCAGTGCTGACATGGATCTTTGGGTACTTCTGGAGTCTCCCCAGGGGGGTCAGTCCTCATCTTGAGTGGGGGCATGCACGTTCGCTGTCCTCCGAGTTGTAGCAGCAGTGTCACCATTCCCTTCGCGTGGATCAAGAGATCTGTGGCTTTCCCTCGAGGCTTTTCCACGAGGCTTTCCCACGAGGGTTTCCCACAGGGCTGTCCCACGAGCCACCGTGGTGTGAGTCGATCCTCGGCTTGAAATTCGAGGCAGTGCAGGGAAAACAGGTTTCCCTGGAATGGACTGAGACATCTGGGTGACTCTGAGAAAGGTGGCGCGACCCTGGAGTTCCTCTTGCCTTTCCTGTGGAGAGCGCCTCCTCTTGAGATGCGACGGGAACGCCGGGAATTCTTTCCCGACCACGCAGGGAAAGGATCCCTCCTCTCGAGCTAGGAGGCGGAAACGGGGCTCCTCTGGATGTGGGCGGAACTCTCGTGCTTCCTCTCGAGTGGAGACGTGTATGTCAGGGAACTTCCTGAGTTTCAGCAAGGGTGTGAAGGACCCTTTGCAAGTTCCAGAGGTTAGGTGTGACTAGCCTGGAGACGCCTCAGCGGAAATGGGCCTCATCTCGCCTGGAGGGGAGAACCTCCTGGATTTTCTCGAGTTGCGGCAGGTGCTCTCGACTTACGACGGGGACCCCTGGGACCCGCACTGGTGGCCTCAGGAAAGGCCAGTCCCCATGCGAGTTGCACGGGGGCCTCTCGGGATTCCTCTTACGTCGATGCTGGGGCCTAAGACCTTGTGTGGAGTCAGTGCCACAACCTGAGGATTCCTCTCCAATGCTGACATGGATCTTGGGGTACTTCTGGAGTCTCCCCAGGGGAGTCAGTCCTCGTCTCGAGTGGGGGCATTCACGTGCGCTTTCCTCCCGAGCTGTAGCAGCAGTGTCGTGCTTCCTTCGCATGGATCAAAGGATCAGGGCTTTCCCTCGAGGCTTTCCCACGGAGGCTTTCCCACGAGGCTTTCCCCCGAGGCTTTCCCACAGGGCTGTCCTACGTGCCACCGTGGTGTGAGTCGAGCCTCGGCTTGAAAGTCGAGGCAGTGCAGGGAAAACAGGTTTTCCCTGGGAATGGACTGAGACATCTGGGTACTCTGGGAATGTGGGCACGACCCTGGAGATCCTCTCGCCTTTCCTGTGGAGAGCGCCTCCTCTTGAGATGGCGACGTTAATGCCGGGAATTCTTTCCTCACCACGCAGGGAAAGGATCACTCCTCTCGGAAGCTAGGAGGCGGAAACGGGGCTCCTCTGGATGAGGGCGGGACTCTCGTGCTTCCTCTCGAGTGGAGACGGGTATGTCGGGGAACTTCTTGAGTTGCAGCAAGGGTGTGAAGAACCCTTTGTAAGTTCCAGTGGTTAGGTTGGATTAGCCTCGAGACGCCTCAGCGAAAATGGGCCTCATTTCGCGTGGATGGGGAGAACCTCCTAGATTTTCTCGAGTTGGGGCAGGATGCTCTCGACTTCCGACTGGGACCTCAGGGACCCACTCTGGTAGCCTCAGGAAAGGCCAGTCCCATGCGAGTTGCTCGGGGCTTCTCGGGATTCTTCTCCGCTTCGATGCCGGGGCCTAAGATCTTGTGTGGAGTCGGTGCCGGAACCTGAGGATTCCTCTCCAGTGCTGACATGGATCTTGGGGTACTTCTGGAAGTCTCCCCTGGGAGTCAGTTCTCGTCTCGAGTGGGGGCATGCACGTGCGCTTTCCTCCCGAGCTGTAGCTGCAGTGTCACCCTTCCCTTCTCGTGTATCAAGGGATCTGTGCCTTTCCCTCGAGGCTTTCCATCAAAGCTTTCCCACGAGGGTTTCCCAAAGGGCTGTCCCACGAGGCTTTCCCACGAGGCTTTCCCACGACGCTTTCCCACAGGGCGTCCCACGTGCCCCCGTGGTGTGAGTCGATCCTCCTCTTGAAAGTCGAGGCAGTGCAGGGAAAACAGGTTTCCTGGAATGGACTGAGACATCTGCGGGACTCTGGGAACGGTGGCACGACCCTGGAGTTCCTCTCGCCTTTCCTGTGGAGAGCGCCTGCTCTTGAGATGCGACGGGAACGCCGGGAATTATTTCCGGAGCACGCAGGGAAAGGATCCCTCCTCTCGAGCTAGGAGGCGGAAACGGGGCTCCTCTGGATGTAGGCGGGACTCTCGTGCTTCGTCTCGAGTGGAGACGGGTATGTCGGGGATCTTCTTGAGTTGCAGCAAGGGTGTAAAGGACCCTTTGGAAGTTCCAGAGGTTAGGTGTGGTTAGTCTCGAGATGCCTCAGCAGAAATGGGCCTCATGTCGCCTGGAATGGAGAGGCCTCCTGGATATTTCCGAGTTTCAGCAGGTGCTCTCCTTGTGATGGATTCGGGGCCGGAAGCTGAGGATTCCTCTCCAGTGCTGACATGGATTTTGGGGTACTTCTGGAGTCTCCACAAGGGAGTCAGGCCTAGTCTCGAGTGGGGGCATGAGCGTGCCATTTCCTCCCATGCTGTAGCAGCAGTGTCACGGTTCCCCTTGCGTGGACCAAGGGATCTGTGGCTTTCCCTCGAGGTCTTTCCCACGATGCTTTCCCACAGGGCTGTTCCCACGTGTCACGGTGGTGTGAGTCGATCCTCGGCGTGAAAGCCGAGGCAGTGCAGGGAAAACAGGTTTCCTGTGGAACGGACTGACACATCTGGGGAGTCTTGGAATGGTGGCACGACCCTGGCAGTTCCTCTCCGCCTTTCCTTTGGAGAGCGCCTCCCTTGAGATGCCGATGGGAATGCCGGGAATTCTTTTCCGACCAAGCAGGGAAAGGATCCCTCATCTCGAGGTACGAGCCCGGAAACGGAGCTCCTCAGGATGTGGCCCAGGACGATCGTGCTACCTCTTGAGTGGAGACGGGTGTGTCGGGGAACTTCTTGAGTTGCAGCTTGACTGTGAAAGACTCTTTGGAAGGTCCAGAGGTCACGTGTGATTAGCCTCGAGACACCTCAGTGGAAACTGGCCTCATCTCGCCTGCAGGGGAGAACCTCCTGGTATTTTACCGAGTTTCGGCAGGTGCTCTCGACTTACGACGGGACTTCAGGGACCGCTCTGGTGGCCTTAGGAAAGGCCAGTCCCCATGTGAGTTGCTCGGGGCCTATCGGATTCCTCTCCCGTCGATGCCGGGGCCTAAGACTTTGTGTGGAGTTAGTGCCGGACCCTGAGGATTCCTCTCCAGTGCTGACATTGATCTTGGGGTACTTCTGGAGTCTCCCCAGTGGAGTCAGTCCTCGTCTCGAGTGGGGGCATGCACGTGCGCTTTTCCCCCCGAGCTGTAGCTGCAGTGTCGCGCTTCCCTTCGCGTGGATCAAGGGATCTGGTGGCTTCCCCTCGAGGCTTTCCCACGAGGCTTTCCCACAGGGCTGTCCCACGTACCACCGTGGTGTGAGTCCATCCTCAGCTTGAAAGTCGAGGCAGTGCAGGGAAAACAGGTTTCCCTGGAATGGACTGAGACATATGGGGGGATTCTGGGAATGTTGGCACGGCCCTGAAGTTGCTCTCCGCCTTTCCTGTTGGAGAGCGCCTCCTCTTGAGATGCGACGGGAACGCCGGGAATTCTTTCCCGAACACGCAGGGAAAGGATCTCTCCTCTCGAGCAAGGAGGTGGAAATTGGGCTCCTCTGGATGTGGGAGGGACTCTCGTGCTTCCTCTCAAGTGGAGAGCGGTATGTCGGGGAACTTCTTGAGTTGCAGCAAGGGTGTGAAGGACCCTTTGGAAGTTCCAGATGTTAGGTGTGATTAGCCTCGAGACGCCTCAGCGGAAAAGGGCCTCATCTCGTCTGGAGGGGAGAACCTCCTGGATTTTCTCGAGTTGCGGCAGGTGCTCGCGACTTACGACGGGGACCTCAGGGACACGCTCTGGTGGCCTCAGGAAGGCCATTCCCCTGCCGAGTTGCTTGGGGGCCTCTCGGGATTCCTCTCCGTCGATGCCGGGGCCTAAGACCTTGTGTGGAGTCGGTGCCGGAACCTGAGGATTCCTCTCCAGGGCTGACATGGATCTTGGGGTACTTCTGGAGTCTCCCTGGGGAGTCAGTTCTCGTCTCGAGTGGGGGCATGCACGTGCGCTTTCCTCGCCGAGCAGTAGCAGCAGTGTCACCCTTCCCTTCGCGTGGATCAAGGGATCTGTGGCTTGCCCTCGAGGCCTTCCAACGAGGCTTTCCCACGAGGCTTTCCCACAGGGCTGTCCCACGTGCCACCGTGGTATGAGTCGATCCTCGGCTTGAAAGTCGAGGCAGTGCAAGGAAAACAGGTTTCCCTGGAAAGGACTGAGACATCTGGGGACTCTGGGAATGGTGGCACGACCCTGGAGTTCCTCTCGCCTTTCCTGTGGAGAGCGCCTCCTCTTGAGATGTGACGGGAACGGGAATTCTTTCCCGAACACTCAGGGAAAGGATCCCTCCTCTCGAGCAAGGAGGAGGAAACGGGGCTCCTCTAGATGTGGGCGGGACGCTCGTGCTTCCTCTCGAGTGGAGACGGGTATGTCGGGGAACTTCTTGAGTTGCAGCAAGGGTGTGACGGTCCCTTTGTATGTTCCAGAGGTTAGGTCTGATTAGCCTCGAGACGCCTCAGCACGAATGGGCCTCATCTCGCCTGGAGGGGAGAACCTCCTGGATTTTCTCGAGTTGCGGCAGGTGCTCTCGACTTACGACGGGGACCTCAGAGTCCCGCTCGGTGGCCTCAGGAAAGGCCAGTCCCCTTGCGAGTTGCTCGCGGGCCTCTCGGGACTCCAGTCCCGTCGATGCTGGGTCCTAAGACCTTGTGTGGAGTCAGTGCCCGAACCTGAGGATTCCTCTCCAGTGCCGACATGGATCTTGGTGTACTTCTGGAGTCTCCCCATGGAAGTCAGTCCTCGTCTCGAGTGGGGGCATGCACGGGCGCTTTCATCCCGAGCTGTAGCAGCAGTGTCACGCTTCCCTTCGCGTGGATCAAGGGATCTGTGACTTTCACTCGAGGCTTTCCCATGAGGCTTTCCCAGGAGGCTTTCCCACAGGGCTGTCCCACGTGCCACCGTGGTGTGAGTCGATCCTAGGCTTGAAAGTCGAGGCAGTGCAGGGAAAACAGGTTTCCCTGGAATAGACTGAGACATCTGGGGGACTGTGGGAATGGTGGCACGACCCTGGAGTTCCTCTCGCCTTTCCTGTGGAGAGTGCCTCCTCTTGAGATGCGACGGGAACGACGAGAATTCTTTCCCGAACACGCTGGGAAAGTATCCCTCCTCTCGAGGTATGAGATGGAAACGGGCTCCTCTGGATGTGGGCGGGACTCTCGTGCTTCCTCTGGAGTGGAGACGAGTATGTCGGGGAACTTCTTAAGTTGCAGCAAAAGTGTGAAGGACCCTTGGGAGTTCCAGAGGTTAGGTGTGATTAACCTCGGTGACGCATTAGCGGAAATGGGCCCTCATCTCGCCTGGAGGGGAGAACCTCCT
>NW_017199978.1:0-7153 GCF_001704415.2 Capra hircus
TCCACAGGAAAGTCGAGACGAACTCCAGTGTCATGTCATATTCCAGAGTCCTGCAGAAGTCTCAGTCCATTCCAGGGAAACTGTTTTCCCTGCACTGCCTCGACTTTCAAGTCGAGGATCGACGCACACCAAGGTGGCACGTGGGACAGCCCTGTGGGAAAGCCTCGTGGGAAAACCTCGTGGAAAGCCTCGAGGGAAAGCCCCAGATCCCTTGATCCACGCGCAAGGAAGCGCTGACACTGCTGCTACAGCTCGGGAGGAAAGCGCACTTGCATGCCCCCACTCGAAGACGAGGAACTGACTCCCCTGGGGAGACTCCAGAAGTACCCCAAGATCCATGTCAGCACTGGAGAGGAATCCTCAGGTTCCGGCACCGATTCCACACAAGGTCTTAGGCTCCCGGCTTCGACGGGAGAGGAATCCCGAGAGGCCCCCGAGCATCTCGCATGGGGACTGGCCTTTCCTGAGGCCACCAGAGCGGGTCCCTGAGGTCCCAGTCGTAAGTCGAGAGCACCTGCCGCAACTCGAGAAAATCCAGAAGGTTCTCCCCTCCAGGCGAGATGAGGCCCATTTCCACTGAGGCGTCTGGAGGCTAATCACATCTAACATCTGGAACTTCCAAAGGGTCATTCACTCCTTTACTGCAACTCAAGAAGTTCCTCGACAAACCGGTCTCCGCTCGAGAGGAAGCACGAGATTCCCGCCCACATCCAGCAGAGACCCGTTTCCGCCTACTAGCTCGAGAGTAGGGATCCTTTCCCTGCGTGGTCGGGAAAGAATTCCCAGCATTCCTGTCGCATTTCAAGAGGAGGCGCTCTCCACAGGAAAGGCGGGAGGAACTCCAGGGTTGTGCCACCATTCCCAGAGTCCCCCACATGTCTCAGTCCATTCCAGGGAAACCTGTTTTCCCTGCACTGCCTCGACTTTCAATCCAAGGATCGACTCTCACCACAGTGGCACGTGGGACAGCCCTGTGGGAAAGCCTCGTGGGAAAGCCTCGTGGGAAAGCCTCGAGGGAAAGCCACAGATTCCTTGATCCACGCGAAGGGAAGTGCGACACTGCTGCTACAGCTCGGAAGGAAAGGGCACGTGCATGTCCCCACTCGAGACGAGGACTGACTCCCCTGGGGAGACTCCAGAAGTACCCCAAGGACCATGTCAGCACTGCAGAGGAATCCTCAGGTTCCGGCACTGACTCCACACAAGGTTTTAGGCCCCAGCATCGACGGGAGCAGAAACCCGAGAGGTCCCCGAGCAACTCGCAAGGGGACTGGCCTTTCCTGAGGCCACCAGAGCGGGTCCCTGATGTCCCCGTCGTAAGTCGAGAGCACCTGCCGCAACTCGAGAAAATCCAGGAGGTTCTCCCCTCCATTCGAGATGAGGCCCATTTCCACTGAGGCGTCTTGAGGCTAATCACACCTAAACTCTGGAACTTCCAAAGGGTCCTTCACACCCTTGCTGCAACTCAAGAAGTTCCCCGACATACCCGACTCCACTCGAGAGGAAGCACGAGAGTCCCGCCCACAACCAGAGGAGCCCCGTTTCCGCCTCCTAGCTCGAGAGGAGGCTTCCTTTCCCTGCGTGGTCGGGAAAGAATTCCCGGCCTTCCCGTCGCATCTCAATTGGAGGCGCTCTCCACAGGAAAGGCGAGAGGAACTCCAGGGTCGTGCCACATTCCCAGAGTCCCCCAGATGTCTCAGTCCATTCCAGGGAAACCTGTTTTCCCTACACTGCCTCGACTTTCAAGCCGAGGATCGACTCACACCACGGTGGCACGTGGGACAGCCCTGTGGGAAAGCCTCGTGGGAAAGCCTCATGGGAAAGCCTCGAGGGAAAGCCCCTGATCCCTTGATCCACGCGAAGGGAAGCGTGACACTGCTGCTACAGCTCGGGAGGAAAGCGCACTTGCATGCCCCCACTCGAGACGAGGACTGACTCCCCTGGGGAGACTCCAGAAGTACCCCAAGATCCATGTCAGCACTGGAGAGGAATCCTCAGGTTCCGGCACCGATTCCACACAAGGTCTTAGGCCCCGGCTTCGACGGGAGAGGAATCCCGAGAGGCCCCCGAGCATCTCGCATGGGGACTGGCCTTTCCTGAGGCCACCAGAGCGGGTCCCTGAGGTCCCAGTCGTAAGTCGAGAGCACCTGCCGCAACTCGAGAAAATCCAGGAGGTTCTCCCCTCCAGGCGAGATGAGGCCCATTTCCGCTGAGGCGTCTGGAGGCTAATCGCATCTAACATCTGGAACTTCCAAAGGGTCTTTCACTCCTTTACTGCAACTCAAGAAGTTCCTCGACAAATCGGTCTCGACTCGAGAGGAAGCACGAGATTCCCGCCCACATCCAGCAGAGACCCGTTTCCGCCTCCTAGCTCGAGAGTAGGGATCCTTTCCCTGCGTGGTCGGGAAAGAATTCCCGGCGTTCCCTTCGCATCTCAAGAGGAGGCGCTCTCCACAGGAATGTTGAGAGGAACTCCAGGGTTGTGCCACCATTCCCAGAGTCCCCCAGATGTCTCAGTCCATTCCAGGGAAACCTGTTTTCCCTGCACTGTCCCGACTTTCTAGCCGGGGTTGGACTCACACCACGGTGGCACGTGGGACAGCACTGTGGGAAAGCCTCGTGGGAAAGCCTTGATGGAAAGCCACAGATCCCTTGATCCACACGAAGGGAAGCGCGACACTGCTGCTACAGCTCGGTAGGAAAGTGCACGTGCATGCCCCCACTCGAGACGAGGACTGACTCCCCTGGGGAGACTCCAGAAGTACCCCAAGATCCATGTCAGCACTGGAGAGGAATCCTCAGGTTCCGGCACCGACTCCACACAAGATCTTAGGCCCCTGCATCGACGGGAGAGGAATCCCGAGAGGGCCTCGAGCAACTCGCATGGGGACTGGCCTTTCCTGACGCCACCACAGCGGGTCCCTGAGGTTCCCGTCGTAAGTCGAGAGCACCTGCCGCAACTCGAGAAAATCCAGGAGGTTCTGCCCTCCAGGCGAGATGAGGCCCATTTCCGCTGAGGCGTCCTGAGGCTAATCACACCTAAACTCTGGAACTTCCAAAGGGTCCTTCACACCCTTACTGCAACTCAAGAAGTTCCTCGAAAAACCGGTCTCCACTCGAGAGGAAGCACGAGAGTCCCGCCCACATCCAGCGGAGACCCGTTTCCGCCTCCTAGCTCGAGAGGAGGATCCTTTCCCTGCCTGGTCGAGAGCGCTCTCCCGGAATGGACGAACTCCAGTGCATGCACTGATCGCCGATCCTGGAAGTCTCTAGTCGAGCGGACTTTCCGACCAGGCAGGGAAAGGATCCCTCCTCTCGAGCTAGGAGGCGGAAACGGGTCTCCGCTGGATGTGGGCGGGACTCTCGTGCTTCCTCTCGAGTGGAGACCGGTTTTTCGAGGAACTTCTTGAGTTGCAGTAAGGGTGTGAAGGACCCTTTGGAAGTTCCAGAGTTTAGGTGTGATTAGCCTCAGGACGCCTCAGCGGAAATGGGCCTCATCTCGCCTGGAGGGCAGAACCTCCTGGATTTTCTCGAGTTGCGGCAGGTGCTCTCGACTTACGACGGGAACCTCAGGGACCCGCTGTGGTGGCGTCAGGAAAGGCCAGTCCCCATGCGAGTTGCTCGAGGCCCTCTCGGGATTCCTCTCCCGTCGATGCAGGGGCCTAAGATCTTGTGTGGAGTCGGTGCCGGAACCTGAGGATTCCTCTCCAGTGCTGACATGGATCTTGGGGTACTTCTGGAGTCTCCCCAGGGGAGTCAGTCCTCGTCTCGAGTGGGGGCATGCACGTGCACTTTCCTACCGAGCTGTAGCAGCAGTGTCGCGCTTCCCTTCGTGTGGATCAAGGGATCTGTGGCTTTCCATCAAGGCTTTCCCACGAGGCTTTCCCACAGTGCTGTCCCACGTGCCACCGTGGTGTGAGTCCAACCCCGGCTAGAAAGTCGGGACAGTGCAGGGAAAACAGGTTTCCCTGGAATGGACTGAGACATCTGGGGGACTCTGGGAATGGTGGCACAACCCTGGAGTTCCTCTCAACATTCCTGTGGAGAGCGCCTCCTCTTGAGATGCGAAGGGAACGCCGGGAATTCTTTCCCGACCACGCAGGGAAAGGATCCCTACTCTCGAGCTAGGAGGCGGAAACGGGTCTCTGCTGGATGTGGGCGGGAATCTCGTGCTTCCTCTCGAGTCGAGACCGATTTGTCGAGGAACTTCTTGAGTTGCAGTAAAGGAGTGAAAGACCCTTTGGAAGTTCCAGATGTTAGATGCGATTAGCCTCCAGACGCCTCAGCGGAAATGGGCCTCATCTCGCCTGGAGGGGAGAACCTCCTGGATTTTCTCGAGTTGCGGCAGGTGCTCTCGACTTACGACTGGGACCTCAGGGACCCGCTCTGGTGGCCTCAGGAAAGGCCAGTCCCCATGCGAGATGCTCGGGGGCCTCTCGGGATTCCTCTCCCGTCGAAGCCGGGGCCTAAGACCTTGTGTGGAATCGGTGCCGGAACCTGAGGATTCCTCTCCAGTGCTGACATGGATCTTGGGGTACTTCTGGAGTCTCCCCAGGGGAGTCAGTCCTCGTCTCGAGTGGGGGCATGCAAGTGCGCTTTCCTCCCGAGCTGTAGCAGCAGTGTCACGCTTCCCTTCGCGTGGATCAAGGGATCAGGGGCTTTCCCTCGAGGCTTTCCCATGAGGCTTTCCCACGAGGCTTTCCCACAGGGCTGTCCCACGTGCCACCGTGGTGTGAGTCGATCCTCGGCTTGAAAGTCGAGGCAGTGTAGGGAAAACAGGTTTCCCTGGAATGGACTGAGACATCTGGGGGACTCTGGGAATGTGGCACGACCCTGGAGTTCCTCTCGCCTTTCCTGTGGAGAGCGCCTCCAATTGAGATGCGACGGGAAGGCCGGGAATTCTTTCCCGACCACGCAGGGAAAGGAAGCCCTCCTCTCGAGCTAGGAGGCGGAAACGGGGCTCCTCTGGTTGTGGGCGGGACTCTCGTGCTTCCTCTCGAGTGGAGTCGGGTATGTCGGGGAACTTCTTGAGTTGCAGCAAGGGTGTGAAGGACCCTTTGGAAGTTCCAGAGTTTAGGTGTGATTAGCCTCAAGACGCCTCAGTGGAAATGGGCCTCATCTCGAATGGAGGGGAGAACCTCCTGGATTTTCTCGAGTTGCGGCAGGTGCTCTCGACTTACGACGGGGACATCAGGGACCCGCTCTGGTGGCCTCAGGAAAGGCCAGTCCCCTTGCGAGTTGCTCGGGGACCTCTCGGGTTTCTGCTCCCGTCGATGCTGGGGCCTAAAACCTTGTGTGGAGTCAGTGCCGGAACCTGAGGATTCCTCTGCAGTGCTGACATGGTCCTTGGGGTACTTCTGGAGTCTCCCCAGGGGAGTCAGTCCTCGTCTCGAGTGGGGACATGCACGTGCCCTTTCCTTCCGAGCTGTAGCAGCAGTGTCGCACTTCCCTTCGCGTGGATCAAGGAATCTGTGGCTTTCCCTCGAGGCTTTCCCACGAGGCTTTCCCACGAGGCTTTCCCACAGGGCTGTCCCACGTGCCACTGTGGTGAGAGTCGATCCTTGGATTGAAAGTCGAGGCAGTGCAGGGAAAACAGGTTTCCCTGGAATGGACTGAGACATGTGGGGGACTCTGGGAATGGTGGCACAACCCTGGAGTTCCTCCCGCCTTTCCTGTGGAGAGCGCCTCCTCTTGAAATGCGACAGGAATGCTGGGAATTCTTTCCCGACCACGCAGGGAAAGGATCCCTACTCTCGAGCTAGTAGGCGGAAACGGGTCTCTGCTGGATGTGGGCGGGAATCTCGTGCTTCCTCTCGAGCGGAGACCGGTTTGTCGAGGAACTTCTTGAGTTGCAGTAAAGGAGTGAATGACCCTTTGGAAGTTCCAGATGTTAGATGTGATTAGCCTCCAGACGCCTCAGTGGAAATGGGCCTCATCTCGCCTGGAGGGGAGAACCTTCTGGATTTTCTCGAGTTGCGGCAGGTGCTCTCGACTTACGACTGGGACCTCAGGGACCCGCTCTGGTGGCCTCAGGAAAGGCCAGTCCCCATGCGAGATGCTCGGGGGCCTCTCGGGATTCCTCTCCCGTCGAAGCCGGAGCCTAAGACCTTGTGTGGAATCGGTGCCGGAACCTGAGGATTCCTCTCCAGTGCTGACATGGATCTTGGGGTACTTCTGGAGTCTCCCCAGGGGAGTCAGTCCTCGTCTCGAGTGGGGGCATGCAGGTGCGCTTTCCTCCCGAGCTGTAACAGCAGTGTCGCGCTTCCCTTTGGCGTGGATCAAGGGATCTGGGGCTTTCCCTCGAGGCTTTCCCACGAGGTTTTCCCACGAGGCTTTCCCACAGGGCTGTCCCACGTGCCACCTTGGTGTGCGTCGATCCTCGACTTGAAAGTCGAGGCAGTGCAGGGAAAACAGTTTCCCTGGAATGGACTGAGACTTCTGCAGGACTCTGGGAATATTGACATGACACTGGAGTTCGTCTCGACTTTCCTGTGGAGAGCGCCTCCTCTTGAGATGCGAGCGGAACGCCGGGAATTTTTTCCGACCAGGCAGGGAAAAGGATCCCTCCTCTTGAGCTAGGAGGCGGAAACGGGTCTCCGCTGGATGTGGGCGGGACTCTCGTGCTTCCTCTCGAGTGGAGACCGTTTTCGAGGAACTTCTTGAGTTTCGATGAAACCCTTTGAGTTTGAGTTGGATTCCTCTCCCGTCGAAGCCGGGGCCTAAGACCTTGTGTGGAATCGGTGCCGGAACCTGAGGATTCCTCTCCAGTGCTGACATGGATCTTGGGGTACTTCTGGAGTCTCCCCAGGGGAGTCAGTCCTCGTCTCGAGTGGGGGCATGCAAGTGCGCTTTCCTCCCGAGCTGTAGCAGCAGTGTCACGCTTCCCTTCGCGTGGATCAAGGGATCAGGGGCTTTCCCTCCTTTCCCATGAGGCTTTCCCACGAGGCTTCCCACAGGGCTGTCCCACGTGCCACCGTGGTGTGAGTCGATCCTCGCTTGAAAGTCGAGGCAGTGTAGGGAAAACAGGTTTTCCCTGGAATGGATTGAGACATCTGGGGGACTCTGGAATGTGGCACACCCTGGAGTTCCTCTCAACTTTCCCTGTGGAGAGCGCCTCTTGAGATGCGAAGGGAAGGCCGGGAATTCTTTCCCG
>NW_017199979.1:0-7153 GCF_001704415.2 Capra hircus
CCCTTGCAGTGTGCAACCCACCAGCCCTAAGCCTCCTCAAGGACGCTTGGACCTAAGTGCAAAGGCAAGGCAGGGGTAGAGCTGAAGCCAGGAAGGCGCAGTGGCGTTTCCGAGCCTCACACAGCCTGCTCCTTCCTGGGGAGGGAGCCTTAAAGCAAGGCAAGTCTGCGCAAGGCTCGCCTATGGCAGAGCATCTTGGTGCCAGGAACTCTGCAGATCGGGCCTCTGAACAGAGGCTAGAGATCTGCCGTACTGGAGTCCGACTTAGCTTCGTGTAAGCAGGGATTTCAGCTTGACGGGGACTTGCTGCCTCCTCTTCCCCGAGGAGGCTCGCTTCCCTGCTGGCTGTGCACTCGCCTATCAGGCGGGGGCGCAGGGCTCCTCAGCAGGTCTTGCCTCAGGGCTGCTTCCCCTGAGTTGGGGCTGTGGGCAGGAACCCAGACACGCAGGATCAGGCCCCAAACACCTGCACATGTCTCTGCTGGGGAGGAGAGTGCTAGGGAACCTACGTCTGTCATACACTTTCTGGGCACCCAAGGAATCAGCCTCCGTGTGTGCGGGCTGAAAACCCAGCCAGGGCCCTGGGAGCCTGGTGCTCTCCGTGTGGCGCTGAATCTGGGCGGCCAAGCAACCGCTGGAGGAGCCCTGCAGTTGCCCTTCCCTTCCCTCTGACAGAATTCTCACTGCTGGAGCCCTTGGCAGTGTGCAACCACCAGCCCCTAAGCTCTCTTAAGGAGGACTGGGACCTAAGTGCAAAGGCAAGGCAGGATTGGGAGCTGAGGCAAGAAAGGCGCCAGTGGCGACTCCCAGGCTCCTGCTGCCTGCTCCTTCCTGGAGAGGCAGCCTAAAAGCAAGGCAAGTCTGGGCAAGGCTAGCCCCCGGCAGAGCAGCCTCGCGCCAGGAACTCTGCAGATCGGGGCTCTGAGCAGAGCTAGAGCTCTGCCGTACTGGAGGCGCACTTAGCTCCGTGCAAGCAGGGCTTTCAACTTGACGGGGCTGGGCTGCCTCCTCTTCCCCCGAGGAGGCTCGCTTCCCTGCTGGCTGTGCACTCGCCTATCGGGCGGGGCGCAGGGCTCCTCCAGCAGGTCTTGCCTCAGGGCTGCTTCCCCTGAGTTGGGGCTGTGGGCAGGAACCCAGACACGCAGGATCAGGCCCCAAACACCTGCACATGTCTCTGCTGGGAGGAGAGTGCTAGGGAACCTACGTCTGTCATACACTTTCTGGGCACCAAGGAATCAGCCTCCGTGTGTGCGGGGCTGAAAACCCAGCCAGGGCCCTGGAGCCTGGTGCTCTCGGTGCGGCGCTGATTCTAGGCGGCCTAGAAACCGCTGGAGGAGCCCTGCAGTTGCCTTCCTTCCCTCTGACAGAGCTCTCACTGCTGAAGCCCTTGGCAGTGTGCAACCCACCACCCCTAAGCCCTCCCCAACGACGCCTGGCACCTATGTGCAAAGGCAAGGCAGGATTGGAGCTGAGGCAAGGAAGGCACCAGTGGCGTCTCCAGGCTCGCTCAGACAGCTCCTTCCTGGGGAGGGAGCCTAAAAGCAAGGCAAGTCTGGGCAAGGCGAGCCCCGGCCGAGCAGCCTCGCGCCAGAAACTCTGCCAGATCGGGGCTCTGAGCAGAGCTAGAGCTCTGCCGTACTGGAGGCCCACTTAGCTCCGTGCAAGCAGGGCTTTCCTCTTGACTGGGCTCGGCTGCCTCCTCTTCTCCCGAGGAGGCTCGCTACACTGCTGGCTGTGCTCTCGCCTATCAGGCGGGCGCGCAGGGCTCCTCCAGCAGGTCTTGCCTCAGGGGCTGCTTCCCTGAGTTGAGGCTGTGGGCGGGAACCCAGACACGCAGGATAAGGCCCAACCACCTGCACATGTCTCTGCTGGGAGGAGAGTGCTAGGGAACCTACGTCTCTCACACACTTTCTAGGCACCCACGGAGTCAGCCTCTGGAGTGTGGGGATGAAAACCCAGCCAGGGGCCCTTGGAACCTGGTGCTCTCCGTGCGGAGCTTTGTCTGGGCGGCCAAGGAACCGCTGAAGGAGCCCTGCTGTTGCCCTTCGCTTCCCTCTGACAGAGCTTTCACTGCTGGAGCCCTTGGCAGTGTGCAACCCACCAGCCCCTAAGCCCTCCTCAAGGACGCTTGGGACCTAAGTGCAAAGGCAAGGCAGGGGTAGAGCTGAAGCCAGGAAGGCGCCAGTGGCGTTTCCGAGCCTCACACAGCCTGCTCCTTCCTGGGAGGGAGCCTTAAAGCAAGGCAAGTCTGCGCAAGGCTCGCCTATGGCAGAGCATCTTGGTGCCAGGAACTCTGCCAGATCGGGCCTCTGAACAGAGCTAGAGATCTGCCGTACTGGAGTCGCACTTAGCTTCGTGTAAGCAGGGATTTCAGCTTGACGGGGACTTGCTGCCTCCTCTTCCCCCGAGGAGGCTCGCTTCCCTGCTGGCTGTGCACTCGCCTATCAGGCGGGGGCGCAGGGCTCCTCCAGCAGGTCTTGCCTCAGGGGCTGCTTCCCCTGAGTTGGGGCTGTGGGCAGGAACCCAGACACGCAGGATCAGGCCCCAAACACCTGCACATGTCTCTGCTGGGGAGGAGAGTGCTAGGGAACCTACGTCTGTCATACACTTTCTGGGCACCCAAGGAATCAGCCTCCGTGTGTGCGGGCTGAAAACCCCAGCCAGGGGACCTGGGAGCCTGGTGCTCTCCGTGTGGCGCTGAATCTGGGCGGCCAAGCAACCGCTGGAGGAGCCCTGCAGTTGCCCTTCCCTTCCCTCTGACAGAATTCTCACTGCTGGAGCCTTGGCAGTGTGCAACCCACCAGCCCCTAAGCTCTCCTTAAGGAGGACTGGGACCTAAGTGCAAAGGCAAGGCAGGATTGGAGCTGAGGCAAGAAAGGCGCCAGTGGCGACTCCCAGGCTCCTGCTGCCTGCTCCTTCCTGGAGAGGCAGCCTAAAAGCAAGGCAAGTCTGGGCAAGGCTAGCCCCCGGCAGAGCAGCCTCGCGCCAGGAACTCTGCCAGATCGGGCTCTGAGCAGAGCTAGAGCTCTGCCGTACTGGAGGCGCACTTAGCTCCGTGCAAGCAGGGCTTTCAACTTGACGGGGCTGGGCTGCCTCCTCTTCCCCCGAGGAGGCTCGCTTCCCTGCTGGCTGTGCACTTCGCCTATCAGGCGGGGGCGCAGGGCTCCTCCAGCAGGTCTTGCCTCAGGGGCTGCTTCCCCTGAGTTGGGGCTGTGGGCAGGAACCCAGACACGCAGGATCAGGCCCCAAACCACCTGCACATGTCTCTGCTGGGGAGGAGAGTGCTAGGGAACCTACGTCTGTCATACACTTTCTGGGCACCCAAGGAATCAGCCTCCGTGTGTGCGGGGCTGAAAACCCCAGCCAGGGGCCCTGGGAGCCTGGTGCTCTCGGTGCGGCGCTGATTCTAGGCGGCCTAGAAACCGCTGGAGGAGCCCTGCAGTTGCCCTTCCCTTCCCTCTGACAGAGCTCTCACTGCTGAAGCCCTTGGCAGTGTGCAACCCACCACCCCCTAAGCCCTCCCCAACCACGCCTGGCACCTATGTGCAAAGGCAAGGCAGGATTGGAGCTGAGGCAAGGAAGGCACCAGTGGCGTCTCCCAGGCTCGCTCAGACAGCTCCTTCCTGGGGAGGGAGCCTAAAAGCAAGGCAAGTCTGGGCAAGGCGAGCCCCCGGCCGAGCAGCCTCGCGCCAGAAACTCTGCCAGATCGGGGCTCTGAGCAGAGCTAGAGCTCTGCCGTACTGGAGGCCACTTAGCTCCGTGCAAGCAGGGCTTTCCTCTTGACTGGGCTCGGCTGCCTCCTCTTCTCCCGAGGAGGCTCGCTACACTGCTGGCTGTGCTCTCGCCTATCAGGCGGGCGCGCAGGGCTCCTCCAGCAGGTCTTGCCTCAGGGGCTGCTTCCCCTGAGTTGGGGCTGTGGGCGGGAACCCAGACACGCAGGATAAGGCCCCAACCACCTGCACATGTCTCTGCTGGGGAGGAGAGTGCTAGGGAACCTACGTCTCTCACACACTTTCTAGGCACCCACGGAGTCAGCCTCTGGGAGTGTGGGGATGCAAAACCCAGCCAGGGGCCCTTGGAACCTGGTGCTCTCCGTGCGGAGCTTTGTCTGGGCGGCCAAGGAACCGCTGAAGGAGCCCTGCTGTTGCCCTTCGCTTCCCTCTGACAGAGCTTTCACTGCTGGAGCCCTTGGCAGTGTGCAACCCACCAGCCCCTAAGCCCTCCTCAAGGACGCTTGGGACCTAAGTGCAAAGGCAAGGCAGGGGTAGAGCTGAAGCCAGGAAGGCGCCAGTGGCGTTTCCGAGCCTCACACAGCCTGCTCCTTCCTGGGGAGGGAGCCTTAAAGCAAGGCAAGTCTGCGCAAGGCTCGCCTATGGCAGAGCATCTTGGTGCCAGGAACTCTGCCAGATCGGGCCTCTGAACAGAGCTAGAGATCTGCCGTACTGGAGTCGCACTTAGCTTCGTGGAAGCAGGGATTTCAGCTTGACGGGGACTTGCTGCCTCCTCTTCCCCCGAGGAGGCTCGCTTCCCTGCTGGCTGTGCACTCGCCTATCAGGCGGGGGCGCAGGGCTCCTCCAGCAGGTCTTGCCTCAGGGGCTGCTTCCCCTGAGTTGGGGCTGTGGGCAGGAACCCAGACACGCAGGATCAGGCCCCAAACACCTGCACATGTCTCTGCTGGGGAGGAGAGTGCTAGGGAACCTACGTCTGTCATACACTTTCTGGGCACCCAAGGAATCAGCCTCCGTGTGTGCGGGGCTGAAAACCCCAGCCAGGGGCCCTGGGAGCCTGGTGCTCTCCGTGTGGCGCTGAATCTGGGCGGCCAAGCAACCGCTGGAGGAGCCCTGCAGTTGCCCTTCCCTTCCCTCTGACAGAATTCTCACTGCTGGAGCCCTTGGCAGTGTGCAACCCACCAGCCCCTAAGCTCTCCTTAAGGAGGACTGGGACCTAAGTGCAAAGGCAAGGCAGGATTGGAGCTGAGGCAAGAAAGGCGCCAGTGGCGACTCCCAGGCTCCTGCTGCCTGCTCCTTCCTGGAGAGGCAGCCTAAAAGCAAGGCAAGTCTGGGCAAGGCTAGCCCCCGGCAGAGCAGCCTCGCGCCAGGAACTCTGCCAGATCGGGGCTCTGAGCAGAGCTAGAGCTCTGCCGTACTGGAGGCGCACTTAGCTCCGTGCAAGCAGGGCTTTCAACTTGACGGGGCTGGGCTGCCTCCTCTTCCCCAGAGGAGGCTCGCTTCCCTGCTGGCTGTGCACTCGCCTATCAGGCGGGGGCGCAGGGCTCCTCCAGCAGGTCTTGCCTCAGGGGCTGCTTCCCCTGAGTTGGGGCTGTGGGCAGGAACCCAGACACGCAGGATCAGGCCCCAAACACCTGCACATGTCTCTGCTGGGGAGGAGAGTGCTAGGGAACCTACGTCTGTCATACACTTTCTGGGCACCCAAGGAATCAGCCTCCGTGTGTGCGGGGCTGAAAACCCCAGCCAGGGGCCCTGGGAGCCTGGTGCTCTCGGTGCGGCGCTGATTCTAGGCGGCCTAGAAACCGCTGGAGGAGCCCTGCAGTTGCCCTTCCCTTCCCTCTGACAGAGCTCTCACTGCTGAAGCCCTTGGCAGTGTGCAACCCACCACCCCCTAAGCCCTCCCCAACGACGCCTGGCACCTATGTGCAAAGGCAAGGCAGGATTGGAGCTGAGGCAAGGAAGGCACCAGTGGCGTCTCCCAGGCTCGCTCAGACAGCTCCTTCCTGGGGAGGGAGCCTAAAAGCAAGGCAAGTCTGGGCAAGGCGAGCCCCCGGCCGAGCAGCCTCGCGCCAGAAACTCTGCCAGATCGGGGCTCTGAGCAGAGCTAGAGCTCTGCCGTACTGGAGGCGCCACTTAGCTCCGTGCAAGCAGGGCTTTCCTCTTGACTGGGCTCGGCTGCCTCCTCTTCTCCCGAGGAGGCTCGCTACACTGCTGGCTGTGCTCTCGCCTATCAGGCGGGCGCGCAGGGCTCCTCCAGCAGGTCTTGCCTCAGGGGCTGCTTCCCCTGAGTTGAGGCTGTGGGCGGGAACCCAGACACGCAGGATAAGGCCCAACCACCTGCACATGTCTCTGCTGGGAGGAGAGTGCTAGGGAACCTACGTCTCTCACACACTTTCTAGGCACCCACGGAGTCAGCCTCTGGGAGTGTGGGGATGCAAAACCCAGCCAGGGGCCCTTGGAACCTGGTGCTCTCCGTGCGGAGCTTTGTCTGGGCGGCCAAGGAACCGCTGAAGGAGCCCTGCTGTTGCCCTTCGTTCCCTCTGACAGAGCTTTCACTGCTGGAGCCCTTGGCAGTGTGCAACCCACCAGCCCCTAAGCCCTCCTCAAGGACGCTTGGGACCTAAGTGCAAAGGCAAGGCAGGGGTAGAGCTGAAGCCAGGAAGGCGCCAGTGGCGTTTCGAGCCTCAACAGCCTGCTCCTTCCTGGGGAGGGAGCCTTAAAGCAAGGCAAGTCTGGCAAGGCTCGCCTATGGCAGAGCATCTTGGTGCCAGGAACTCTGCCAGATCGGGCCTCTGAACAGAGCTAGAGATCTGCCGTACTGGAGTCGCACTTAGCTTCGTGAAGCAGGGATTTCAGCTTGACGGGGACTTGCTGCCTCTCTTCCCCCGAGGAGGCTCGCTTCCCTGCTGGCTGTGCACTCGCCTATCAGGCGGGGGCGCAGGGCTCCTCCAGCAGGTCTTGCCTCAGGGGCTGCTTCCCCTGAGTTGGGGCTGTGGGCAGGAACCCAGACACGCAGGATCAGGCCCCAACCACCTGCACATGTCTCTGCTGGGGAGGAGAGTGCTAGGGAACTACGTCTGTCATACACTTTCTGGGCACCCAAGGAATCAGCTCCGTGTGTGCGGGGCTGAAAACCCCAGCCAGGGGCCCCTGGGAGCCTGGTGCTCTCCGTGTGGCGCTGATTGGCGGCCAAGCAACCGCTGGAGGAGCCCTGCAGTTGCCTTCCCTTCCCTCTGACAGAATTCTCACTGCTGGAGCCTTGGCAGTGTGCACACACAGCCCCTAAGCTTCCTAAGGAGGACTGGGACCTAAGTGCAAAGGCAAGGCAGGATTGGAGCTGAGGCAAGAAAGGCGCCAGTGGCGACTCCCAGGCTCCTGCTGCTGCTCTTCCTGGAGAGGCAGCCTAAAAGCAAGGCAAGTCTGGG
>NW_017199980.1:0-7153 GCF_001704415.2 Capra hircus
AGGAAAGCGCACGTGCATACCCAAACTCGAGACGAGGACTGACTCCCCTGGGGAGACTCCAGAAGTACCCCAAGATCCATGTCAGCACTGGAGAGGAATCCTCAGGTTCGAGCACCGACTCCACACAAGGTCTTAGGCCCCAGCATCGTCGGGAGAGGAATCCCGAGAGCCCCCGAGCAACTCGCATGGGGACTGGCCTTTCTTAAGGCCACCAGAGCGGGTCCCTGTTGTGCCCTTTTTTAAGTTGAGAGCACCTGCCGCAACTCGAGAAAATCCAGGAGGTTCTCACCTCCAGGCGTAATGAGGCCCATTTCCGCTGAGGCGTCTCGAGGCTAATCACACCTAACCTCTGGAACTTCCAAAGGGTCCTTCACACCCTTGCTGCAACTCAAGAAGTTCCCCGACATTACCGTCTCTACTCGGGGAGCAAGCACGAGAGTCCCGCCCACATCCAGAGGAGCCCCGTTTCTGCCTCCTAGCTCGAGAGGAGGGATCCTTTCTCTGCGTGGTCGGGAAATAATTCCCGGCGTTTCCGTAGCATCTCAAGAGGAGGCGCTCTCCACAGGAAAGGCGAGAGAAACTCCCGGGTCTTGCCACCAAACCGAGAGTCCCGCAGATGTCTCAGTCCATTCCAGGGAAAACTGTTTTCCCTCGATTGCTGCGATTTTCAAGCCGGGATCGACTCACACCACGGTGGCACTTGGGACAGCCCTGTGGGAAAGCCTCCTGGGAAAGCCTCGTGGGAGAGCCTCAAGGGAAAGGCACAGATCCCTTGGTCCAGGCGAAGGGAAACCTGACACTGCTGCTACAGCTCGGGAGGAAAACGCACGTGCATGCCCCCACTCTAGACGAGGACTGATGCCCTGGGGAGACTCCAGAAGTACTCCAAGATCCATGTCAGCACTGGAGAGGAATCCTCAGGTTTCGACACCGACTCCACAAAAAAGGTCTTAGGCCCCGGCATCGATGGGAGAGGAATTCCGAGAGGCCCCAGAGAAACGCATGGGGACTGGCCTTTCCTGAGGCCACCAGAGCGGGTCCCCTGAGGTCCCCGTCGTAAGTCAAGAACACCTGCCGCAACTCGAGAAAATCCAGGAGGTTCTCCCCTCCAGGCGAGATTAGGCCCATTTCCGCTGAGGCGTCTGGAGGCTAATCACACCTAACATCTGGAACTTCCAAAGGGTCCTTCACACGCTTGCTGCAACTCAAGAAGATCCCCGACATACCCGTCTCGACTAGAGTGGAAGCACGAGAATCCCGCTCACATCCAGAGGAGCCCGGTTTCTGCCTCATAGCTCGAGAGGAGGGATCCTTTTTCTGCGTGTTGGCGAAAGAATTCCCGTCGTTCCCGTCGCATCTCCAGAGGAGGCCCTCTCCACAGGAAAGGCGAGACGAACTCCAGGTCGTGTCACCATTCCCATAGTCCACCAGATGTCTCAGTCCATTCCAGGGAAACCTGTATTCCCTGCGCTGCCTCGACTTTCAAGCCGAGGAACGACTCACACCACCGTGGCAGGTGGAACAGCCGTGTGGGATAGCCTCGTGGGAAAGCCTCGTGGGAAAGCCAGGGAAAGCCACAGATCCCTTGATCCACGCGAAGGGAAGCGTAACACTGCTGCTGCAGCTCGGGAGAAAAAAGCACGTGCATACCCCACTAGAGAGGAGGACTGACTCCCCTGGGGCGACTCCAGAAGTTCCCCAAGATCCATGTCAGCACTGGAGAGGAATCCTCAGGTTCCAGTACCGACTCCACACAAAATCGTAGGCCCCGGCATCGAGGTGAGAGGAATCCTGAGAGGCCCTCAAGCAACTCGCATGGGGTCTGGCCTTTACAGAGGCCACCAGAGCGGGTCCCTGAGGTCCCCGTCGCAAGTCGAGAGCACCTGCTGCAACTCGAGAAAATCCAGGAGGTTCTCCCCTTCTGGCGAGATGAGGCCCATTTCCGCTGAGGCATCACGAGGCTAATCACACCTAACCTCTGGAACTTCCAAAGGGTCCTTCACACCCTTGCTGCAACTCAAGAAGTTCCCCTACATACCCATCTCCTATCGAGAGGAAGCACGAAAGTCCCGCCCACATCCAGAGGAGCCCCATTTCCGACTCATAGCTCGAGAGGAGGAATCTTTCCCTGCGTGGTAGGGAAAGAATTCCCGGCTTTCCCGTCGCATCTCAAGAGGAGGCGCTCTCCACAGGAAAGGCGAGAGGAACTCCAGGGTCGTGCCACCATTCCCAGAGTCCCCCAGATGTCTCAGTCCATTCCAGGGAAAGGTGTTTTTCCCTGCACTGCCTCGAATTTCAAGGCGAGGATCGCCTCACACCACGGTGGCACGTGGGACAGCCCTGTGGGAAAGCCTCGTGGAAAAGCCTTGAGGGAAAACCACAGATCACTTGATCCACGCGAAGGGAAGCGTGACACTGCTGCTACAGCTCGGGAGGAAAGCGCACGTGCATGCCCCCACTCGAGACGAGGACTGACTCCCCTGGGGATACTCCAAAAGTACCCCAAGATCCATGTCAGCACTGGAGAGGAATCCTCAGGTTCCGGCACCGACTCCACACAAGGTCTTAGGCCCCGGCATCGACGGGAGAGGAATCCCGAGAGGCCCCAGAGCAACTCGCATGGGGACTGGCCTTTCCTGAGGCCACCAGAGCAGGTCCCTGACGTCCCCGTCGTAAGTCAAGAACACCTGCCGCAACTCGAGAAAATCCAGGAGGTTCTCCCTCCAGGCGAGATTAGGGCCATTTCCGCTGAGACGTCTGGAGGCTAATCACACCGAACCTCTGGAACTTCCAAAGGGTCCTTCACACCCCTGCTGCAACTTAAGAAGTTCCCAGATAAACCCATCTCCACTCGAGAGGAAGCACAGGAGTCCCGCCCACATCCAGAGGAGCCCCGTTTCACCTCCTAGCTCGAGAGCAGGGATCCGTTCCCTGCGTGGTCGGGAAAGAATTCCCGGCGTTCCCGTCGCATCTCAAAAAGAGGCGCTCTCCACAGGAAAGGCGAGAGTAACTCCAGGGTGGTGCCACCATTCCCAGAGTCCCCCAGATGTCTCAGTCCATTGCAGGGAAACCTGTTTTCCCTGCACTGCCTCAACTTTCAAGCCGAGGATCGACTCACACCACGGTGGCACGTGGGACAGCCCTGTGGGAAAGCCTCGTATGAAAGCCTCATGGGAAAGCCCCGAGGGAAAGCCACTGATTCCTTGATCCACGGGAAGGGAAGCGTGACAGTACTGCTGCAATTCGGGAGGAAAGCACACGTTCATGCCCCTACTTGAGACGAGGACTGACTCCCCTGGGGAGACTCCGGAGGTGCCCAAGATCCATGTCAGCACTGGAGAGGAATCCTCACGTTCCGGCTCCGACTCCACACAAGGTCTTAAGCCCGGCATGGACGGCAGAGAAATCCAGAGAGGCCCCCGAGCAACTCGCATGGGGACTGGCCTTTCCTGAGGCCACCAGAGCGGGTCCCTGAGGTCCCCGTCGTAAGACGAGAGGACCTGCCGCAACTAGAAACAATCCAGGAGATTGTCCCCTCCAGGCGAGATGAGGCCCATTTCCGCTGAGGCGTCTCGAGGCTAATCACACCTAACCTCTGGAACTTCCAAAGGGTCCTTCACACCCTTGCTGCAACTCAAGAAGTTCCCCGACATTCCCGTCTCTACTCGTGAGCAAGCACGAGAGTCCCGCCCACATCCAGAGGAGCCACGTTTCCGCCTCCTAGCTAGAGAGAAGGGATCCTTTCCTGCGTGGTCGGGAAAGAATTCCCGGCATTCACGTCTCATCTCAAGAGGAGGCGCTCTCCACTGGAAGGCGAGAGGAACTCCCGGGTCTTGCCACCATTCCCAGAGTCCCCCAGATATCTAAGTCCATTCCAGGGAAATCTGTTTTCCCTCGATTGCCGAGAGTTTCAAGCCGAGGATCGACTCACACCACGGTGGCACGTGGGACAGCCCTGTGGGAAAGGCTCCTGGGAATCCTCGTGTGAGAGCCTCAAGGGAAATGCACAGATCCCTTGATCCTGGCGAAGGGAAGCGTGACACTGCTGCTACAGCTCGGGGAAAGCGCACGCATGCCCCCACTCGAGACGAGGACTGACTCCCCTGGGGAGACTCCAGAAATCCCCAAGTTCCATGTCAGCACTGGAGAGGAATCCTCAGGTTCCGGTACCGTGTCCACACAAGGTTTAGGCCCCGGTATCGACGGGAAAAAATCCCGAGAGGCCCCCGAGCAACTCGCATGGGGACTGGCCTTTCCTGAGGCCACCAGAGTGGGTCCCTGAGGTCCCCGTCGTAAGTCGAGAGCACCTGCCGCAACTTGAGAACATCCAGGAGGTTCTCCCCTCCAGGCGAGATGAGGCCCATTTCCGCTGAGGCGTCTCGAGGCTAATCACACCTAACATTTGGAACTTCCAAAGGACCCTTCACACCCTTGCTGCAACTCAAGAAGTTCCCCGACATACCCGTCTCCACTCGAGAGGAAGCACCAGAGACCCCGCCACACCAGAGGAGCCCCGTTTCCGCCTCCTAGCTCGAGCGGAGGGATCCTTTCCGCGTGGTCGGGAAAGAATTCCGGGGCGTTCCTGTCGCATCTCAAGAGGAGGTGCTCTCCACAGGAAAGGGCGAGAGGAACTCCAGGGTCGTGCCACCATTCCATAGTCCCCCAGATGTCTCAGTCCATTTCAGGGAAACCTGATTTCCCTGCACTGCCTCGAATTTCTAGCCGAGGATCTACTCACACCACGATGGCACGTGGGACAGCACTGTGGGAAAGCTCGTGGGAAAGCCTCGACGGAAAGCCACAGATCCCTTGATCCACGCGAAGGGAAGCGTTGCACTGCTGCTACAGCTCGGGAGGAAAGCGCACGTTCATGCCCCACACAGACGACGACTAACTCCCCTGGGGAGACTCCAGAAGTACCCAAGATCCATGTCAGCACTGGAGAGGAAACCTCAGGTTCCGGCACCGACTCTACACAGGGTCTTAGGCCCTGGCATCGAAGGGAGAGGAATCCCGAGAGGCCCCCGAGCAACTCGCATGGGGACTGGCCTTTCCTGAGGCCACCAGAGCGGGTCCCTGAGGTCCCCGTCGTAAGACGAGAGCACCTGCCGCAACTCGAGAAAATCCAGGAGGTTCTCCCCCAGGCGAGATGAGGCCCTTTTCCTCTGAGGCGTCTCGAGGCTATCCATACCTAACATCTGGAACTTCCAAAGGGTCCTTCACACCCTTGCTGCAACTGAAGAAGTTCCCCGACATACCTGACTCCACTCGAGAGGAAGCACGAGAATCCCGCCCACATCCAGAGGAGCCCCGTTTCCGCCTCATACCTCGAGTCAGGTATCCTTTCCCTGCATGTTCGGGAAAGAATTCCCGGTGTTCCCGTCGCATCTCATGAGGAGGCGCTCTACACAGGAAAGGCGGAGGAACTCCAGGGTCGTGCCACCATTCCAAGAGTCCCCCAGATGTCTCAGTCCATTCCAGAGGATCTTGTTTTTACAGAGTGCCTAAACTTTCATGCTGAGGATCGCCTCCACCACGGTGGCACGGGGGACAGCCCTGTGGGAAAGCCGTGGGAAAGCCTCTAGGAAAATCCTAGAGGAAAAGCCACAGATCCATTGATCCACGCGACGGGAAGCATGACACTGCTGCTACAGCTCTGGAGGAAGCAGCATGCGCATGCGCATGCCCCCACTCGAGACGAGGACTGATTCCCCTTGGGAGACTTCAGAAGTATCCCAAAAACATGTCAGCACTGGAGAGGAATACTCAGGTTCTGGCCCCCACTCCACACAAGGTCTTGGGCGCCGGCATGTACCGGTGAGGAATCCTGAGAGGCCCTCTAGCAACTCGCATGGGGACTGGTCTTTCCTAAGCCAACAGAACGGGTCCCTGAGGTCCCCGACGTAAGTCGAGAGCACCTACCACAACTCGAGAAAATGAAGGAGATTCTCCCCTTCAGGCGAGATGAGGCCCATTTCCACTGAGACGTCTCGAGGCTAATCACACCTAACCTCTGGAACTTCCAAAGGGTCCTTCACACCATAGCTGCAACTCAAGAAGTTCCACGAGAGACCCGTCGCCACTACATAGGAATCACCAGGGTACCACCCACATCCAGAGGAGCCCCAATTCCCCTCCTAGCTCAATGTGAGGGATCCTTTCCCTGATTGGCCGGGAAAGAATTCCTGTCGTACCTGTCGCATCTCAAGAGGAGGCACGCTCCACAAGAAAGGTGAGAGGAACTCCAGGGTCGTTCCACCATTCCAAGAGTCCCCCAGATGTCTCAGTCCTTTCCAGAGGAACTTGTTTACCCTGCACTGCCTCGACGTTCACGCGGAGGACCGACTCACACGATGGTGGCACGTGGGACAGCCCTGTGGGAAAGCCTCGTGGGAAAGCCTCCTGGGAAAGCCTCGAGGGAAAACAAGAAACCCCTTGATCAACCCAACGGGAAAATTGACTCTGCACCTAATGCTCGGGAGAAAGCGCACGTGCATGCCCCCATTGGAGACGAAGATGACTCCCCTGTGGAGACTCCAGTAGTACCCCAAGATCCATGTTAGCACTGGAGAGGAAACCTCAGGTTCGGGCACCGACTCCAAACAAGGTCTTAGGCCCCGTCATCGACCGGAGAGGAATCCCGAGAGGCCCCTTAGCAACTCGCAAGTCGACTGGCATTTCCTGAGTGGACCAGAGCGGGTTACATAAGTCCCGGTCGTAACTGGAGAGCACCTGCTGAAACTCGAGAAAATCCAGGAGGTTCTCCCCTGCAGGCGAGATGAGGCCATTTCCGCTGAGGCGTCTCGAGTCTAATCACACCTAAACTCTGGAACTTCCAAAGGGTCCTTTCACACACCTTGCTGCAACTCAAGAAGTTCCCCGACATACCGTCTCCACACGAGAGGAAGCACCAGAGACCCGCCCCACATCCAGAGGATCCCCGTTTCCGCCTGCTAGCTCGAGAGGAGGGATCCTTTCCCTGCGTAGTCAGGAAAGAATTCCTGGCGTTCCTGGCGCATCTCAAGAGGAGGCACTCTCCACAGGAAAGGCGAGAGGAACTCCAGGGTCGTTGCCACCATTCCCAGAGTCCCCCAGATGTCTCAGTCCATTTCAGGGAAACTGATTTCCCTGCACTGCCTCGAATTTTCTAGGC
>NW_017199981.1:0-7152 GCF_001704415.2 Capra hircus
CTCTGGTGGCCTCAGGAAAGGCCAGTCCCCATGCGAGTTGCTCGGGGCCTCTCGGGATTCCTCTCCCGTCGATGCCGGGGCCTAAGACCTTGTGTGGAGTCGGTGCCCAGAACCTGAGGATTCCTCACATTGCTGACATGGATCTTGGGTACTTCTGGAGTCTCCCCAGGGAAGTCAGTCCTCGTCTCGAGTGGGGGCATGCAAGTGCGCTTTCCTCCGCGCTGTAGCAGCAGTGTGACGCTTCCTTCGCGTGGATCAAGGGATCTGTGGCTTTCCCTCGAGGCTTTCCCACGAGACGACGAGGCTTTCCCACAGGGCTGTCCCACGTGCCACCGTGGTGTGAGTCGATCCTCGGCTGAAAGTCGAGGCAGTGCAGGGAAAACAGGTTTCCCTGGAATGGACTGAGACATCTGGGGGACTGTGGAATGGTGGCACGATCCTGGAGTTCCTCTCGCCATTCCTGTGGAGAGCGCCTCCTCTTGAGATGCGACGGAACACTCGGAATTCTTTCCCGACCACGCAGGGAAAGGATCCCTCCTCTCTAGCTAGGAGGCGAAACGCGGGCTCCTCTGATGTGGACGGGACTCTCGTGCTTCCTCTCGAGTGGAGACGGGTATGTCGGGCAACCTCTTTGAGTTGCAGCAAGGGTGTGAAGGACCCTTTGGAAGTTGCAGAGGTTAGGTCTGATTACCCTGAGACGCGCTCAGCACAAATGGGCCTCATCTCGCCTGGAGGGGAGAACCTCCTGGATTTTCTCGAGTTGCGGACAGGTGCTCTCGACTTACGACGGGGGACTTCAAGGTCCCGCTCTGGTGGCCTCAGGAAAGGACAGTCCCCATGCGAGTTGCTCCGGGGCCTCTCGGGATTCCTCTCCCTTCGATGCTGGGCCTAAGACCTGTGTGGAGTCAGTGCGAAACCTGAGGATTCCTCTCCAGTGTGACATGGATCTTGGGGTACTTCTGGAGTCTCCCCAGGGGAGTCAGTCCTCGTCTCGAGTGGGGCATGCATTGCGCTTTCCTCCCGATCTGTTAGCAGCAGTGTGACGCTTCCTTCGCGTGGATCAAGGGATCTGTGGCTTTCCCACGAGGCTTTCCCAGGAGGCTTTCACACGAGGCTTTCCCACAGGGCTGTCCCACGTGCCACCGTGGTGTGAGTCGATCCTCGGCTTGAAAGTCGAGGCAGTGCAGGGAAAACAGGTTTCCCTGGAATGGACTGAGACATCTGGGGCCTCTGGGATTGGTGGCACGATCCTGGAGTTCCTCTCGTCTTTCCTGCGGAGAGCGCCTCCTCTTGAGTTGCGACGGGAACGCCGGGAATTCTTTCCCGAGCACGCAGGGAAAGGATCCTTCCTCTCGAGCTAGGAGGCGGAAACGGGGCCTCCTCTGGATGTGGGCGGACTCTCGTGCTTCCTCTCGAGTGGAGACGGGTATGTCGCCGAAATTCTTGAGTTGCAGCAAGGGTGTGAAGGACCCTTTGGAAGTTCCAGAGTTAGGTGTGATTAGCATCGAGACGCCTCAGCGGAAATGGGCCTCATCTCGCCTGGAGGGGAGAACCTCCTGGATTTTCTCGAGTTGCGGCAGGTGCTCTCGACTTACGACGGGGACCTCAGGGGACCCGTTCTGGTGGCCTCAGGAAAGGCCAGTCCCCATGCGAGTTGCTCGGGGGCCACTCGGGATTCCTCTCCCGTCGATGCCGGTGCCTAAGACCTAGTGTGGCTCAGTGCCTGGGAACCTGAGGATTCCTCTCCAGTGCTCACATGGATCTTGGGGTACTTCTGGAGTCTCCCCAGGGGAGTCAGTCCACGTATCGAGTGGGGGCATGCACGTGCGCTTTCCTCCCGAGCTGTAGCAGCAGTGTACGTGCTTTCCCTTCGCTGTGGATCAAGGACTGTGGATTTCCTCGTAGGCTTTCCCACGAGGCTTTCCCACGAGGCTTTCCCACGAGGCTTTCCCACAGGGCTGTCCCACGTGCCACCGTGGTGTGAGTCGATCCTCGGCTTGAAAGTCGAGGACAGTGCAGGGAAAACAGGTTTCCCTGGAATGGACTGAGAACATCTGGGGGACTCTTGGGAGTGGTGGCACGATCCTGGAGTTCCTCTCGCCTTTCCTGTCGGAGAGCGCCTCCTCTTGAGATGCGAACGGGAACGCCGGGAATTCTTTCCCCGAGCCACGCAGTGGAAAGGAATCCCTTCCTCTCGAGCTAGGAGGCGGAAACGGGGCTCCTCTGGATGTGGGCGGGACTCTCGTGCTTCCTCTCGAGTGGAGACGGGAATGTCGGGCGAACTTCCTGAGTTGCAGCAACGGTGTGAAGGACCCTTTGGAAGTTCCAGATGTGAGATGTGATTAGCCTCCAGACGCCTCAGCGGAAATGCGGCCTCATCTCCCCTGGAGGGGGAGAACCTCCTGGATTTTCTCGAGTTACGGCAGGTGCTCTCGACTTACGACGGGGACCTCAGGGACCCCGCTCTTGTGGTCTCAGGAAAGGCCAGTCCCCTTGCGAGTTGTTCGGTGGCCTCACGGGAATTCTCTCCTGTCGATGCCGGCGCCTAAGACCTTGTGTCTAGTCGGTGCCGGAACCTGAGGATTCCTCTCCAGTGCTGACATGGATCTTGGGGTACTTCTGGAGTCTCCCAAGGGGAGTCAGTCCTCGTCTCGTAGTGGGGGCATGCACGTGCACTTTCCTGCCGAGCTGTAGCAGCAGTGGTCACGCTTCCCTTCAGCGTGGATCAAGGGATCAGGGGCTTTCCCACGAGGCTTTCCCACGAGGGCTTTCTCACAGGGCTGTACCACGTGCCACCGTGGTGTGGAGTCGATCCTCGGCTTGAAAATCGAGGCAGTGTAGGGGAAAACAGTTTTCCCTGGAATGGGCTGAGACATCTGGGGGACTCTGGGAATGGTGGCACGACCCTGGAGTTCCTCTCGCCTTTCCTGTGGAGAGCGCCTCCTCTTCAGGTGCGACGGGAACACGGGGAATTCTTTCCCAAACACGCAGTTGAAAGGATCCCTCCTCTCGGAGCTAAGAAGGCGGAAAACGGGACTCCTCTGGATGTGGGCGGGACTCTCGTGCTTCCTTTCGAGTGGAGACGGGTATGTGGGGGAACTTCTTGAGTGCAGCAAGGGTGTGAAGGACCCTTTGGAAGTTCCAGAGCTTAGGTGTGATTAGCCTCGAGACGCCCTCAGCAGAAATGGGCCTCATCTGCCTGGAGGGGTGTACCTCCTGGAATTCTCGAGTTGCAGCAGGTGCTCTCGACTTACGAGGGGACCTCAGGGACCCGCTCTGGTGGCCTCAGGAAAGGACAGTCCCCATGCGAGTTGCTCAGGGGCCTCTCGGGATTCCTCTCCCGTCGATGCTGGGGCCTAAGACCTTGTGTGGAGTCGGTGCCGGAAACCTGAGGATTCCTCTCCAGTGCTGACATTGATCTTGGGGTACTTCTGGAGTCTCCCCAGGGGAGTCAGTGCTCGTCTCGAGTGGGGGCTTGCACGTGGGCTTTCCTTCCGAGCCTTAGCAGCAGTGTCACGCTTCCCTTCGCGTGGATCAAAGCATCTGTTGCTTTCCCTCGAGGCTTTCCCATGAGGCTTTCCCGACCAGGTTTTCCCACCAGGCTTTTCCAAAGGGCTGTCCTACGCGCCACCGTGGTGTGATTTGATCCTCGGCTTGAAAGTCGAGGCAGTGCAGGGAAAACATGTTTCCCTGGAATGGACTGAGTCATCTGGGGGACTCTGGGAATGGTGGCACTACCCTGGAGTTCCGCTCACCTTTCCTGTGGAGAGCCCCTCCTCTTGAGATGTGACCGGAAAAGCCGGGAATTCTTTCCCGACCACGCAGGGAAAATATCCCTCCTCTCGAGCTGCGAGGCAGAAACGGGACTCCTCTGTATGTGGGCGGGACTCTCGTGCTTCCTCTCGAGTGGAGACGGGTATATCGGGGAACTTCTTGAGTTGCAGCAAGGGTGTCAGGGACCCTTTGGAACTTCCAGAGGCTAGGCGTGATTATCCCCTAGACGCCTCTGGGCAAATGAGCCTCATTTCTCCTGGATGGGAGAACCTCCTGGATTTTCCCCAGTTGCGGCCGGTGCTCGCAACTTACGATGGGGACACCAGGGACCCGCTCTGGTGGCCTCAGGAAAGGCCAGTCCCCATGCGAGTTGCTTGGGGGCCTCTCGGGATTCCTCTCCTGTCGATGCTTGGTCCTAAGAGCTTGTGTGGAGTCGTTGCCGGAACCTGAGGATTCCTCTCCAGTCCCGACATGGATCTTGGTGGTACTTCTGGAGTCTCCCCAGGGGCGTCAGTCCTCGTCTCGAGTGGGGGCCTGCAGATGCGCTTTCCTCTCGAGCTGTAGCAGCAGTGTCACGCTTCCCTTCGCGTGGATCAAGGGATCTGTAGCTTTCCCTCGAGGATTTCCCACGAGGCAATCCACGAGGCTTTCCCACAGGGCTGTCCCACGTGCCACCGTGGTGTGAGTCGATCCTCGGCTTGAAAGTCGAGGCAGTGCAGGGAAAACAGGTTTCCTGGAATGGACTGAGACATCAGGGGGACTCTGGGAATGGTGGCACGACCCTGGAGTTCCTCTCGCCTTTCCTGTGGAGAGCGCCTCCTCTTGAGATGCGACGGAAAATGACGGGAATTCTTTCCCGACCACGCAGGGAAAGGATCACTCCTCTCGAACTAGGAGGCAGAAACGGGGCTCCACTGGATGTGGGCGGGATTCTCGTGCTTCCTCTCGAGTGGAGACGGGTATGTTGCGGGACTTCTTGAGTTGCAGCAAGGGTGTGAAGGTCCCTTTGGAAGTTCCAGAGGTTAGGTGTGATTAGCCTCGAGACGCCTCAGGGGAAATGGGCCTCATCTCGCCTGGAGGGGAGAACCTCCTGGATTTTCTCGAGTTGCGGCAGGTGCTCTCGACTTACGACGGGGACCTTAGGGACCCGCAGTGGTGGCCTCAGGAAAGGCCATTCCCCATGCGAGTTTCTCGGGGGCCTCTCGGGATTCCTCTCCGGTCGATCCCGGGGCCTAAGATCTTGTGTGGAGCCGGTGCCGGAACCTGAGGATTCCTCTCCAGTGCTGACATGGATCTGGGGGTACTTCTGGAGTCTCCCCAGGACAATCAGTTCCTAGTCTCGAGTGGGGGCATGCACGTGCGCTCTCCTCCCGAGCTCTAGAAGCAGTGTCACGCTTCCCTTCGCCGTGGATCAAGGGATCAGGGGCTTTCCCTCGAGGCTTTCCCACGAGGCTTTCCCACGAGGCTTTCCCACGAGGCTTTCCCACAGGCTGTCCCACAGGGCTGTCCCACGTGCCACCGTGGTGTGAGTCGATCCTCGGCTTGAAAGTCGAGACAGTGCAGGGTAAAACAGGTTTCCCTGGAATGGACTGAGTCATCTGGGGGACTCTTGGAATGGTGGCACGACCCTGGAGTTTCCTCTCGCCTTTCCTGTGGAGAGCGCCTCCTCTTGAGATGCGACGGGAACGCCGGGAATCCTTTCCCGACCACGCAGGGAAAGGATCCCTCCTCTCGAGCTAGGAGGCTGGAAACGGGGCTCCTCTGGATGTGGGCGGGACTCTCGTGCTTCCTCTCGAGTGGAGACGGGTATGTCAGGGGAACTTCTTGAGTTGCAGCAAGAGTGTGAAGGACCCTTTGGAAGTTCCAGAGGTTAGGTCTGATTAGCCTCGAGACGCCTCAGGCGGAAAAGGGCCTCATCTCGCCTGGAGGGGAGAACCTCCTGGAATTTCTCGAGTTGCGGCAGGTGCTCTCGACTTTCGACGGGGACCTCAGGACCCGCTCTGGTGGCCTCAGGAAAGGCCAATCCCCATGCGAGTTGCTCGGGGGCCTCTCGGTGCCACTGGGTTTCCTCTCCCGTCGATGCTGGGCCTAAGACCTTGTGTGGAGTCAGTGCCGGAACCTGAGGATTCCTCTCCAGTGCTGACATGGATCTTGGGTACTTCTGGAGTCTCCCCAGGGGAGTCAGTCCTCTGTCTCGAGTGGGGGACATGCACGTGCGCTTTCCTCCCGAGCTGTAGCAGCAGTGTCGTGCTTCCCTTCGATGTGGATCAAGGGATCTGTGGCTTTCCCTCGAGGCTTTCCCACGAGGACTTTCCCACGAGGGGCTTTCCCACGAGGCTTTCCCACAGGGCTGTCCCATGTGCCACCGTGGTGTGAGTCGATACCTTGGCTTGAAAGTCGAGGTAGTGCAGGGAAACAGGTTTCCCTGGAATGGACAGAGACATCTGGGGGACTCTGGGAATGGTGGCACGACCCTGGAGTTCCTCTTGCCTTTCCTGTGGAGAGCGCCTCCTCTTGAGATACGACGGGAATGCCGGGAATTCTTTCCCGACCACGCATGGAAAGGTTCCTCCTATCGAGCTAAGAGACGGAAACGGGGCTCCTCTGGATTGTGGGCGTGACTCTCGTACTTCCTCTCGAGTGGAGACGGGCTATGTCGGGGAACTTCTTGTAGTTGCAGCAAGGGTGTGAAGGACCCTTTGGAAGTTTCCAGATGTTAGATATGATTAGCCTCGAGACGCCCTCAGCGGAAATGGGCCTCATCTCGCCTGGAGAGGAAACCTCCTGGATTTTCTCGAGTTGCGAGCAGGTGCTCTCGACTTACGACGGGGAACCACAGGGACCTGCTCTGGTGGCTTCAGTAAAGGCCAGTCCCCATGCGAGTTGCTCGGGGGCCTCTCGGGATTCCTCTCCCTTCGATGCTGGGGCATAAGATCTTGTTGTGGAGTCAGTGCCGGTAATCTGAGGATTCCTCTCCAGTGCTGACATGGATCTTGGGGTATTTCTGGAGTCTCCCCAGGGGAGTCAGTCCTCGTCTCGCAGTGGGGCATGCACGTGCGCTTTCCTCCCGAGCTGTAGCAGTAGTGTCATGCTTCCCTTCGCGTGGATCATGGGATCTGTGGCTTTCCCTCGAGGCTTTCCATGAGGATTTCCCACCAGGCTTTCCCATGAGGCTTTCCCACAGGGCTGTCCCTGCGTGCCACCGTGGTGTGTGTCGATCCTCGGCTTGAAAGTCGAGGCAGTGCAGGGAAAACAGTTTCCTTGGAATGGACTGAGACATCTGGGGGACTCTCGGAATGGTGGCACGACCCTGGAGTTCCTCTCGCCTTTCCTGTGGAGAGCGCCTCCTCTTGAGATGGACCGGGAACGCCGGGAATT